>NC_056736.1:366177313-366414813 GCF_019279795.1 Protopterus annectens | reverse complement strand
TGGATTGGGAGGAAGGGGGAGGAGGCAGAAAGTCAATTGATGTATTGGAATCTGTTTGAGAGGTAACTGAGGAACCATAGCATAGTAGAAGAGGAGAGGTTAAGGGAAGAAAGTTTTGAGAGCAGTAGGTATGGGAAATGGTGTTGAAGGCTTTAGATAGGTCAAGGAAGAGGCATGAGATTAGTTTTATATTATTCCGTGTTTTGGCGATATTCTGTATAAATGAAATGAGAGCTGTAGAGATGCTGTAGAGGGCGGAAGCCTTGTTGGGTGGGAGTTAACAGGTTATCTTGTATGATGTGTTTCAGAAGCTGGTTATGAATACATTTTTCTAGAATTTTGAATAAGGGGGATAGAGTGGCGATAGGTCTATTGTTGGTTGGTTCAGTTGAATTGGCACCTTTGTGGAGGGGTATGACAGGATTTTTTCCAAATGTCAGGGACTGTGTTCTCTTGATTGACCTATTTACTAATATAGAGACTGGATGTTCAACAGGGTTAGCTGCAAGTTTAAGGAACAGAGGAGGTAAGGTGTCAGCAGGGGGGAGCAGGTTTTCAGTTTGGTAAGAAGAGATTTCATGTATGCAGTAGGGACAGGTTTAAGACAAAACTGGGTGGAATTGGTGGAGGGAAGGGGATCAGAAGGAGAAAGGGAGGTGTCAGGTTTAGTTAACTTTTTTTACAGGGTCGATGAAAAAGGAATTAAGGAAGGAGGCAGTGTCTTTTGGTGAACTGTTAGGACAGGTGCTGTGGGTAGAAGGGTTGGTTCATAGGTTCATAGATTAGTACTAGGCTAACTGCACCTGCAAGCCATTTTAAGCCTAGCCAATTATCCCCTGTGAGATTCAAACCCTGTACCTTGTGTTTGTAAGGCAAACACCTTAACCATTAGGACACCCTCCCAACCTGAATGTAAGAATGTAAGAGTTTGTTGGTAGTATCCCAAAACTTTTTTGTGTTGGAGTTGGGGTTATCTAGTGGTTTTTGATAGTATTGTTTTTTCTTCAGATGAACTTGTTTCTTGGTTAGGTTCTTAATTCTCTATAGGTTTGGAGATGGTGATGGGAGTTTGTTTTTTTTCCAGGTTTTCCAGGCGCTGTCTCATTTAAGCATTAGTTTATGAGTGGATTGGGTTAACCATGGAGCAAAGTTTGTTTCTGCTCTAATTTTTCTAGATGGAGCATTTTGAGTTCAATATTGTAAAGTTTCCACTTTTTGACATTTCTGGATTTTGTATTCAGTACTGCGACTTTCATTGTACCATTATTCAGTAAGTTGTCATGTACAAAACATTTGGTCAACGTTCTCTTTTGCTGCACTACTGATCAAGTGCTACTTTCATTGTGTTATGCTATAGTTAATTCGTATGCTGCAGACTGAAACATAATACTGTGTGTTTCACATTGTTTGTGATTGTGGGACTATGGAATTCATATATTTAAGTTCAGGATGTGGAGTGATGCCCCAGCACTGAGTGGTTGTGAATACCAACGTGCCCATGTGAAATATTTGAGCTTGAGTTTGGTAGGTTAATTTTTTGTGTTACTCGACCCAGTGCATGTGACCCTCTGTTGATCCATTGGCCTGTTTGTTCCCATAATGACATGAAAACTGACTGAGAGGCACTGAGCTTGAGGCAGCCATCAGGGGTGGTTTGAGTTTTTGCTTTTACAGCTGTAGTTCCCTTGTGCATGTTCACCATTCAAGAAAAGCAGCATTGGCTGCTCCTCACTTCCACAAGGGATGTTGTCAACAAGCAACTTTGCCCTTCAAAACTGAAACAATGGAGGTGTTTTCCCCAGACTCTACTGGAGAAACCTCAGCATCCCTGTGCTCCTTCTGCACCTGCATCCATCTTCCATCTTCCAGTATAAGTGATCAAGTCAAGTTTCTTCAGTCATCTCCCTCTCGGCCTGGCTCCTCCTGCTTCAAGGCTACTTATCAGACCCCTCACTCCTGGGTCCTAGTCAGGGCTCCTTCACTCTGCATCACAGAGCTAGGCACAGGGATAGGTAAGTTACTTGGTTTTAGTAATGTTTTTCTGTATGTGATTGCAAAGCAATAATACAAGTGTTTTATTTTTAATAAAATGTGTCTGCATGTTTTTTTTGTGTGTGTGTGTGTGTGTGTGTGTGTGTGTGTGTGTGTGTGTGTGTGTGTGTGTGTGTGTGTCTGTCTGTATGTATCTGTTTTATTTGTGGTTATACTGTGTGCGGCAAGGTAGGTTTTCAAAAGCTCAGGAAAGGAAACCGTTAGGTTTGCTTTTGTGATCTAATGTGTTTCGATAGTTCACATTTTCAGAGTTTTTATTTATTTGTCTATGTTATATGCATCTGTCTCTCTCTCTCTCTATATATATATATATATATATATATAAATGTATAAACATATTTGGTAACTGAACACATAGTCCATTTTCCATTTGCAAGGTGAGACACAAGAGCAATGTCTTGGTAAGTGACTTACTCAAACTCACATATTAGGGAAGTATGTGGGAATTATATCCAGGACTGCTGCAGGATTTACGTTTAGCAGAAGATAGTCTTAAGCCTCTACAACAGGGTGTGACACTAATATGTGAACCTGTGCATGTAAGCATGTTTTTAGGGAAGTTGGAGGAAATTAGAGTACTGAGTTGTTAGTGCTCTCATTAGGGGTAATATATAATTATTGTCCATGAGATGGGTAAGGCCAATCTATATCCAAATGGGATAGGTTATTTCGAGCACAAAAAAGAAACTGGCTAGGCTTAAAATGGTAAACAAGAGCAGCTAGTCTAGTACTTACCTATGAGCCTATGAGAGAAAATTCACTGACTGAGAAAACATATAAACTCTAGTCTACACGCACATTAACCAGAAGTCAGGATTGAACTCGGACTGTAAAGCTGTGAGGTATAAACCTTTACAAATAAGCCATTGTACTACCAAAGCAAAGGATGGAGTAGATTTCCTCAACCCTTTCATGAATCTTTAACATTCTTGAAGGCTGCTGATATCGCTGTGTACACAGAATGTGTATCACCTTTTTATTTAAAACTACCGAAACATGGATGCTTCAGTGCACTCTTGGGAGCCCTCACCATACCTGATGGTTACACTTAACATCCACTTTTTGGGAGCACCACAGAAGCTTTATTAACATATGTCTACAAAGTGCAGGAAGTATAGATGTGGTATGTCAGTCAGTGACTCACTGTATTTAGAATCACAGCTTAGCAAAGCTGTAGCACTGCTTCAAGCCTGCATTGGGAAGCTGGATATTAGGTTAAAGATATGGGATGTGTCTGGTAGGAGCCATTCCATTTATCTTTGGATATCTGCTACTGTGCCAGTTACCTGGATTTGGCATTGGACCTGAATCATTGGAAGGGCATCAGAGAAGAGATGATTGTACATTCCGGGGGGGGGGCTCCTGCCAGCCTGGCTGACATGGGCATACTGAGACAGTGTAGCAACTGCCTCATGTTCACTGACAGCCCTCTTCTCCTAGCACATAATTCTTCTACTTGCAAGAAATGCATCTATATCAGTAACCTGGAATCCATGTTCTCTCGCTCCACAGTCAGTACTCCTGACAAAGAGGAGATTGCCAGCACAAACACCACACCACCCACATCACATAGCCAAGCACAACACCCTCCCACCTATGCAGTGGTCCTCAATAAAAACTTATGTAAACAGCAGAGACCTCCAAAACACACTCACAAACATTCCACACACAGTACCAAACACATCACACACAGCAGACAACACACCAGTGCTCACAAACATAGCTCATAAGGCATAACAATAAACCAAACATACTAGTCATTGGTGACTCAGTTTGTGAGACACACCAATGTCCCCCTCACCAGGCTTGACAAGGAGAAGGTCACTGTCAGTTGTCTGTCAGGTGCCAGAATCTGTCACATCACACATGCACTTAAGTCTCTCCACAACAGGTACAAGTATGACTCTGTCATTGTCCACGTTGGTGTGAATGACTTGAGATGTACCTCCCTGGACTATATGAAGAGAGATATGACTGAGCTCTCAGAGTATGTGTCCCAGGCAGATATAACCCTATCCCTAAGCAGCATCCTGCCTTCACCAAGAATGATACCACAATACCAACAAAAAATAATTGATTTCAACATTTGGCTTAGTTTCTGGTGTCAGTCCAAGGGGATCCAGTATCTGTCTGCCTGGTTTGACATGGTTGAGAGGCCTTGATGCTTTGCCAGAGATGGCCTCCACCTTTCACCCCTGGGATTCCAGATTCTGGCCAAGGCTCTTGCCTACCCATTGTGCCTTTTTTTAGGCAATGTCCCAGAGACAAATCTTCCAATATAAAAGATCTGTCAAAAAGCAAATTGAAGGTCATGCTGCTTAACACTAGGAGCCTTAACCTGAAAATGCACTCCCGGGAGGCTATCCTCGCACTGGAAGATACAGACATCTGTGCAGTCACAGAAACTTGGCTCAAGGCTGCAGAGAGCACCCCTGCTTTACCAGACTATACCTCATTCCACACATTCCAGACGCAAAATGGGGTTGGGAAGACTAAGGGTGGTGGAGTCTCTATCTTCATTAAAGACAAGCACACCTCCAGACTAGTTTGCCAGCATGATGCACTAGAACTACTCCAGGTGCAACTGACAGTTGGCAAGACACCTATCCAAGTTATTGCCAACTATAGACCCCCCTCCATGACTCAAGACACCCACTCCTCCTACCTGGACCTACTTGACTCCATCAAAGTACTCACTAACACCTTGAGCCGTGGTAACTTCAACTACACCACCAAAGACTGGGTGAACTATTCCTGCACTAATGCACTCACCCAATGATTCCTTAACATCATCACTTCTAATGCACTAGACCAGCTCATCTCATTCCCCACAAGGGTAGATAACATTCTGGACTTGGTTCTCACCAACATGGGTGACCGCTGCACCATTACCGTAGTAAGTTCTTCCTGGTGAGGTGAGATCATCGGTCTGTCTCATTTGAAGTTTGTAACCCGCCCAATACCCCCAACCATAACCAGGCTAAAAAACTTCTCAAAAGCTGACTACAACCTCCTAAGGGAGGGTAACAGTAGCTTCACACCACCACCCCCTCAGAGGATGCAGACTACTATACTGAACAGTATGCCATTGCAGTATACAAGCACCTATACAACTGCATGGACTCATCCATACCCAACAGAACTAAAACCTGCTCCTCAAGGAAACACAGACCTGTCTGGTGGACATCCTCTGTCAACAGGCTTTACAACAAAAGGAAGAAACGGTTGTCCAAGTGTAAAAAGGCACAAATTCCCAATTAGAAAAACTCCCTCCTTAGCCTCAACAAGTAATTAGATCACTAGTTAAAATCTCCAAAGCCAATTGATTCAAAACTAGCCTCCTAAACAAAGAGAAACTACAAAGCCTTCTGTTATGTCAGGCACCTCCATGGCAAAGCCCAGGTTTGTTGCAAAGTAGTACTTAATGGTACCACTTACACTGATCCTGTTGACTTAGCCAACCTGCTAGCAGATAGGTTCAGCACAAACTTCACCCTCCTGTCCTCCCCAAAGGCCCATTTGACATCCCTGATACTTGTCCTGCACCTCACATCTCCATAGATCAAGTGTTAAAGGCCCTATCCAAGGCAAAGAACACAGCTTCCATGGGACTTGATAGTATCCCAGGCTGTATTCTGCACCATCTTCAGCAAGAACTAACTTCGGCATTGAGCACTCTATTCAAACACAGCCTAAGTACAGGCTTCATTCCAGCAGAGAGGAAAACTGCCATTGTCATCCCCTTGCACAAAGGTCGTGTCACTACTGACCATGGAAACTATCGCCCCATTAGCTTGACAAGTCTGCTCGGTAAAGCCATGGAGTGTATTATGTATCTCATAAATAGGCAATCTCCAAGCACAGCCAGTTTGGATTTGTCAAGGACAGATCTTGCCTGTTGAACCTGGTTGACTCTTTTGAGACTGCCACCAAGACCGTGGATGAGGGAAAGTCAGTACATACAGCTTATCTTTACTTGGCCAAAGCCTTTGACACAATCCCTCATACAGGCATCATCAAATATTTAACACATCCTGCTGTAAATCCCTATCTCATCAAGTGGGTGGCCAACTGGCCACTTAAAACAAAATATACTTAAAACAACAATGAAAGCATAGTTAATAAATACTTGTTTTGCACATAGTAAAAGCATCATATATTTACAAAAAAATCAAACTATTTTCATTGCAAAAAACATTTGATATTAATGGTGTAATTTAAGCTTCCATTATTGTTTTAAGTATACTTTTTGAAATGAAAGGAGTTTTAATTAATGACATCATGAGACGTGATATGAATTTTATATTTAAATGAAGTTTGGGGATGGGTTAAGGTTATCTTTAGAAGTTCATAGGAATAAAGTGAATGAAAGCGCTAATAACTGTGTGCTTTCTTTGCTTTGGTGTAGTCCTTTGTCATGTGTTTGCAAGGCTGAAATCTAGTTCTTCAAGCTATCTCCCCTCCCCTCCCCCTTCACACCTGTCTTCCCTAGCTGTCAAAGAGCTAAGGGTAATTTGACCCATTATCTGCATGTGATTGACAGCTGACAGCAGGTGACCAGACTAATGTACTGTTTTCTTGTCAGCCTTTCCTTCCTTAGAGTGGGAGAATTTTTTTGTTGCACTCCTCCTGTCTAATTTAGAACCAAGCTCCATAAAACTGGGAATAATCATTGCTTTGAAAAACATCAAACTCCCACTTATTTTTTCCTTCCTGTTTGATTAAATAGCTAACAAATGATGCACTATAAACACAAAATATTTCACAGACTTACATGACAGCACCCACATGCTTTTTTAAGTGGTAATTTATGAAAATTATGGTATTGCATACTTCTTGTAATCTGATGTAGTGTTGTCGATTAATTGTGACAGACATCTGCTTCTTATGTAAAAACATGCAATTAATGTCTATGCATGGTCATTGCAAATTTTTGCTCTTAGTTTTTGCAGCTGTTACTGTGCTTCTGCCTGTACTTTGCCACATATCGGTAGGGCTGTTCAGAAAAGTGAGATTATAGTTTGACATTTTTGCTAGGTTAAGAGTGGGCTGGGCAAGGCAGCTCTGACATCACAATGTGGGAGGTCCACTGGCTCTTCTATACAACATGCAAATCAGGCGGGGATTACATCACTTTGAGGGAGGAAATGTCCCAGTATCTAGAGCAAAAGCTCTGGCAGATGTGACATCATCATTTCAGAGCCAGCTAGAAGTTTTTCAACTTGGTTTTCAAAGTGAAAGTAAAATAGTACGGAAAGGTAGGAAGCCTAAGAGGGAAAACAGTTGAGTGGATTAGTTTTTAAAGCTGCATGGGTGATTTTTCAAGGCTGCATCAATGAACAGGGACTAAAAAGAAGCAGCAGGTTGAGCAATCTGCTTTAATATCCTGTTGTTGTCCTTTAATACATGAAAACATATATAGATGGTAAACATACTGGATGATTAAAGAACAGAGTATCATCAAACCATTTCTCTTCACTTAGAATCCTCTGTTCCACAACTAGTCTTCATCAATAGCTGAATAGATTTACTCAAATCTCCCAGCCATATGCATAGTTTTATGTCACTGCTCACCACCCCACTGTGCGTCTAATATAAATCTTATGATAACCATGTATTACTGTCTCTGACCCTGCTTGATACTCTATTTTTTTACCACAGTATTGGCATTGTCTGCCCTGCCAGGTTCCTTCCCTCACTTTCATTTCTTTGAATTTCTAATCATTAATCACAAGAAGTATTTTCTGTTTGATAAACTCACTAATACACCTCTTCAAGTAATCAATACTCAACATTTACTAAATGTATAATTTGTTTTATTTCATACTAAAATAATCTAATTATCATATGTATTTGTAATGTTTAAGCTATATTACTTAATGTCTGTTCATCTATATTGTTAAATGTCTGTTTCAAAAATATTTGTAATATGTTTGAGCTTTTCTCCCCAGGGCTCCGCAGAAAAGGGTTTTTGCCAAAACTCACTTGGCCAAACCTGATAAACAAAAGGAAAACAAGATTAAAAATAAAAGAATACATCAACAGCAGATAAATTCACATGAAGCTCAGTACATAGGTTCGAATTATTTGAGGAAATACGTTATGTCTGATTTTTGCGTAAAGATGTGATACAAATTTATATCTAAACAGAGAAGACGGACATTTTATTGTTCCCTGGTACCATATTCAAATGGATAATTTCTAGACATCTTACTGCTGATCTGTACAATAAAATTTGTTAAAGTTAAGTTGGTACAACCGAAATGATCTTATTGTTAGGTTCTTTTGTAAAGAGTATTGTAGATTTGTTACACATCAGTATGGTTAGGTATCAGTTCTAAATGATGGGTTTCTGAATTCATTAGAAAGGTTGGCATTGATATTTAGCACGAACGATTTAATATATTACAGTCTAATGAAGTTGTGAATTTCTTGGATGAAAGCGCTCAATAACCTTGACATATTCATTGTTGGGCTGTCTTTCATTGGCCTTGTATTTTGCCGAAACTGTGGTGGCTTTTATTTTATTAGTTGTTTGTTTTGCCCCCTTGTTCCACCATGCTTACTGTGATTTGGAGACTTCATAATATGTTTGAAGATTTTTAACTCTTAATTTTGATGATATTTAAGCCAACATGTCGGCAGTAAGGTAAGCTCCTGATGCTGTGGCATTAATATATACACTTACTCAGAGTGTGCAGGATACTTCAAATGTGTTTGAAAAATTGATCTTGCTAATTATAGCAGTATTTGGGTTCAGTTCTTCACAGTAAGGTAAACTGTTGAGGCTTTGGTAATAATACACATGACCCACTAATTTCAGAGAAAAATTTTATAATATGTCCTACAGCAAAAATATGTGTTAATTTATTAATTTTAACTTATTTCTTCATACATGACCAAATCCACTCAAAATGGTAAATAATCATACAAATACCAAACATTAATGTCATTGACATCCTAGTAGCTACACTTAAAACGAACTCACAGAAATCAATATGTGTAGCAACACTGTATATACCTTGTATGTACCTTCATAGTCTGAAAGCATATTATCCTGGATAATTATAAACACATTCCTTGAAGTAATAATCCCAGATGACCTTAATATTGGTTGGACTAAGTGTATTCACAAAACTTCTAATCTATGTGTATTAACTCAGTTAATACATAGGACCAAAAGGACAGATAAAGTTAGTAGAAAAGAAAACATTTTGGATTGGATGCTAACCACAGAACCTGACAAAATTTACCAAGTATGATTTATGCTTGACTCCATTAGTGATTATGACACTGTTTTTGTAGTATGGAAACATACCAAAAATACATAGAAACATCCCATATGAAATTGTCATAAATACAGTCTTAAGTCAATAAGGAAACCTTGTCTGTCTTAGGCATAACAACTTGGAGACATTGAAAATATTATCTTTAGATGACTCAGTAACACACTTCAGCAAAACCTTTCTCTGTATATTAAACTCCATTTCACTTTAACACAGGCAAATAGTGAAATCAAATCCTGCACTATGGCTTACACTATACACAAAAAAGTTAATGCACAAATGATAAAGCATGGAAAACTGATATTTAGAAAAAAAAAAAACAATAAACAATCTGCAATAATGTCAGCACTTATGAAACCTAACTAAGAATATAATCCTAAATCTTAAGTGAAATTTTTATATTAGTCTACAGGAATGGTAGAATAAAACACCAAACAGTTTTAGTAATCATTTAGTAACCTTATAAAACCTGGTCAAAAATCACAACCATGGCCTTTCATAGATGAAACCGACAATAACATATCATACAGATTTAAGTCATACTACATAAATGTTGCTAATGTTGTTTAATAAACAAAGTACACTTAGCACATCAGAAAGTGAGGTGTCACTACTACCATCTCACTTCCCTTAACTTCTACCACCATGATAAAAAAAGCATATTTAGAATCTTAAACTCACCCCACTTTTAGCTGATAACTTACCAGCAGAATATCTCAAATTTGCTGCAGACGCTATTGCATATTCAGTGTGTATACTTATAAATCACTCTCAACTAAGATTCTAGAACAGTCCTGTGTTATTCCTTTCAATAAAATTGACAAATTGATTAAACTAGCAAACAATATTCCTATAGCTATCTTGTCTACTCTGTCTAGAATATTTGAAAATGTGTTCCCGTACAGTTGATCAGCTACCTATAACAGAACAAGTTAGTTTCTACAACACAACATGGATTTAGAATGGGCCATAACACAGAAACAATACTGCTAACTTTTATAAACTATATTC
The DNA here is from genome assembly GCF_019279795.1 of Protopterus annectens. Classification (NCBI taxonomy): domain Eukaryota; kingdom Metazoa; phylum Chordata; order Ceratodontiformes; family Protopteridae; genus Protopterus; species Protopterus annectens. The sequence goes on along the minus strand of NC_056736.1, from coordinate 366,404,464 downwards.
ATGGCAGACAAAATTAAGGTTGAATAGTCACATCCCTATGTTTAGACCTATCCAAAGCACTTAATACACTTTTACACTCCATAATATTACTTTGACTCAAACAACTAAGCCTCACAAACAATGCAATCAATTGATTTAAAAGTTAATTCTGCCACTGAACACAGTGTGTACACTGGGCTGATGAGTTGTCATCTCCTCAACAAATAAAATTAGGCATGCCACAAACTTTAATATTTAGACCTTTACTCTTTAATCTTTTTTATGTTAAAATGCATACAGCCTCTCAAACAGCAAATCTAATCCAATCTAAAGACGACTTGACATTGATATGTGTTAGGATTGTTAATGCGAGTTTCATATGTCTAAACCTTGTTATTTGTGAGGTTTGCATTAAGGAAACCAGCATAGAACTTCACCGGGAATCAACTGACAGCTTTAGATACTTAACAAATATGAGCTGCCACATAGTCAAAAATCAAAAGGGTAGCAGCAGAAAGTATCTAACAGTTTTAAAGTTGTATGATTAGAATTGCACTTGTTTTTGACTGCCATTTGTGTGGATGTGCTAGGTGCATTACAGCTTTTAAAGCTGTTAGATTGCATGTTCTGCCATATTTTTAAATGCTGGAAAGAAAAAAACGGAGAAGTCCTTGCAGTGATTTGAAGCAATTTATTATGAAGCAATTTATTATTAAGCGCTTTTCGTTTGTAGGATCTGCAAACTTCTTCAGATAAAAAACAAGTATCAAGAGACATCCAAATACACAAGTTTAAAAGGCAATCACATGATTATAAGAACCAATCAACACATTCCTAGTATAGCCTAGGAACACAAAGTTAAAGGTATATTAGCCTACTAACTCCACATTTACTAACCAATAACCCAGAATTCAAGAAGCATGAAAGTAAATATAAATATAAAAATAGGAAATAAAAACTGATAAATTAACAAAAATAAAATTCTTAATAACTTTAAATAAGAATATATATGTGTGTAATGTATACTATACATACATATATTACCTTCAATTTTTACATGCATTTTATCTCTCCAGGCTCTTCAGTTTCAGTAAGCATGTAATATTACATGCTTCATTTAAGCCTGGGTAGTTAAATGCGTATGACCACTTAGCAATACACAATGTTTAGCCAAAGCATTGTGTTGTTTACATTTCTCAACAAGCCAATGCTTTGGCTTGACATTGTGTATTGCTAAGTGGTCATACCTTTACCTTCAGGGTAATTAACCAAATACTAATGGATAGTAGAGGTGGGCCAGTTGGTTTATGGCTAGAAGAACTGGAGTTGTACTGGCAACTTTTATTAAACGCATTTAACTACCCAGGCTTAAATAAAGCATGTAATATTACATGCTTACTGAAACTGAAGAGCCTGGAGAGAGAAAATTTATATAAAAATTTATGTTTTTGTTATATATTTTTTACCCAGTTTATATTTTTTAATGCTAATATATCAGGGCAGCTACATCTCCCCATGTATTATAAATGATCATGACTGGGTTCTGATGGTAACTATTTGTAAATGTGCACTTGAAATGGATTCAGTAAATTCAGCTTGAGAGGGAATTCAGCTCTTGAGTTTCACCCTTGAGGTTCATTTCTTGAATCTATTACTCAAGCATATTAACAGAATAGCTGTGATCTACAACTGTAATCTGAGTATATAATTAACTATATACTGACTAACGTTGGGGAACCCAATCTGTTACACTGTCGCAGCCCATGCTGCTGGGCCCAGTTTATTCAAAAGTGTACTCCTAAGAACTTCACAAATTTTAAACATGTGAAGAAGTATAAATGTATACATCATTGACCAAAATGCATTATCTAGCACTTATAGCTTTGTAGGGAAAATAAACAGCATACTTGGTACATTACCAGTTCAATTCAGTTCAGTTGTAGAGGTGCTGAATATTAGCCTGAGAATATATTCAAAACAATAACTGAACATTCAGCAAAGTTATTCTTTTTAAACGTTGATAATTAAGTACTGAGTAAATTCAAGTTTTGTAGCCAGTAGCAATGCATTAAAAAAGCAATAAGCCAGGCCATTCAGAAAACAAATAACTAATAAAAAAAGTAACTCAAAGGTGCTGTTCGTTGCACTGTGAAACAAAAAAAATGTTGACCTAATTTTGACATCCTCATACTTTAAACGAAGGACAGTATTCCCAAACTTGGTGAATAAATCCAAAAACTGAGTTCACGCCATGGTAGAGAACATGCTGGAAAGTAGCAAATGAGTAAATTATGTATTTCTGGCAGTGGAAGTCATACTGATAAGCAAAGTGTTGCTGGGTGTTCCTGATCAACACTGCAAGACTTGAAGGATTACTGGAAAAACTCCTAATGAGATCCCAAAACAAAATGGTGGCTTGATAGATGATGGCCATGCCCATAGCCCATTTACCTATGCAGTCTTTCCTAATGATGGCATAGCCTGGAGGAATGATTTTTCCATCTTTAATTTCAGGTCTTACCCAGGTTTCAGTAAAAACTAGGATATGTGTTTGGTGGAATTCAATCCATGCGTGAAGGTCAGATATCTTATTGCAGATGGTGTGTGTGGTGAGATTATATATTTATAGGCTGGAGGAATTAACTGAGTTTTTATGTTTTAGAGAATTGCTGAGGAGGGGAGTTTTTATGCAGGTGTTTGGGTGGGTTGTGTGTTGAGTTTGTTTAGCTGGGGCTAGTGTTGGGCCAGGGTTGGTTAGTGCATCTCCTTTCTCTATCTGTCTCATTCTCTCTCTATTAGTTTATTGGGGTGGGGTCCATCAAACACATATCCTAGTTTTTACTGAAACCTGGTTAAGACCTGAAGTTAAAGATGAAGAAATCATTCCTCCAGGCTATGCCATCATTATGAAAGACTGCATAGGTAAATGGGCTTTGGGCGTGGCTATCATCTATCAAGCCACCTTACCAATCCATAACCACCTCCCAAATTTTCCACAATACAGCAATGAAGAAATACTAATAGCCAAACTCCACCTAAACAATCAGAAATCCACAGTACTTGTAGACACCTACATCCCCCCTCCCCCAAAAATGTATCTACTTTCTCTCTCTCTCTCTCTCTCTACTAATTTATTGGGGTGGGTGGTGGAGTTTTGAAGTTATGGATAAGTACTTTTGGTACTTTTTTGTCCTGAAGTTTGGGTTTTATATCTGGTGCAGGCTTGTAATGTATGTTTTTTGAGTAGGATTTTGTATGTGCTAAAGAGGGATGGACAGATTAGGGAGTTGTATCTGTGGACAGTGGGCGGTTAGGTTTTTGTAGAAGACACGGTTTGAGTGTTGGTAGGGCATGATTCATAAGTAGTTAATAGTTTTAGAGTGGTTGAAGTTTCTACTATGGGAAGTAGATGTATATGCATGTTAATGTGAAATAGTGGAATAGAAGAGTATAGAGAGGAAATGAGAGGAAGAAAACTACAAAAATTATTGGGCTACACATATCGAGGAGAGTGACTGGTAAGAGAAGGATGGGGGTTGTTGTTTATTTGATTTGTAATTAATTGGTTAGTTATTAGGTTTTAATTGGTTGACTATATTGGATGGTATGGGTAGTGAAGTGTCAGGTGATACATTTTAGACAATAACTTTAATGATATGGGGAGGTTAGGGAGTGTAGCAAAGCCTCCTATAATGTGGCTGAGTGTAACAAAGCCTCCTGTAGCATGGCAGAGTGTAGTGAAGCCTCCTGTAGAGTGGCTGAGTTGAATGCGGCTAGGCCCTGGACAAGAGAGTAACTTGCTGACGAGATGACCCTTGATGATCACAGGAAGCTACTCCACTGAGTTTCTGGCCAGACCCTTTCTTTTGTCAGTTGCTCTCTGTCAATAGCATGGCTGATGACCAGTCTCTGGGATGCCTAGAGAAAGGCTAAGATGAGGTAATGAGACAAAAAAGGCAATGACCATGACTTAAAGCAGAGTATGAGTTTCATAGTTGCTAGAGGACACTTTAAATCCCCGTAAATCTCAGTAACAAGTTCACCAAGCTCATCCAAAAGCAGTTTAAAAACTGAACTGGTTGATCCTTGACATTGGCATCTTAAAATAAAATAACAGGCACAAAATACAAGCAGAATACGTTAGCTGCTGAATTTTGCAACCTTCCAACCCCCCACCACTGCTCCATCTCCCACTAATCCACCTGAACCTTCTCCTTACATTCAAGCATATAAAAACAAAAGACATAGAACTTCTTCTCTAAAAATAACTATTGACAGCCACCTCTAAGTGAAGCTGAGGAGGTGAATCTTGGGGACGTCCAAAATGGCTGCACAATGATCAGAAGTTTAACTTCAGCTCTAGTGTCGTTGAAACTGTGTTTTGGGTAAATTCAATTGATAGCTAGTAAGTACACTGCCTGGATGCCAGTAAAGAAGAGATTTGGAAATCCTGATAGAAAATCAACCAGAAAAAGTGAAGAGAAAATACTGTCTGTGAAGAGTTCTGCAGCTGTTCAGCAAAAAAAGCAGTTTAAGCTTCAGCTTTGGTTTAAGAGATGGCTTCCTGTAATTTAGAGGAAAAATATTTATTTATTTTATTTTATTTTACATTTGTTTACCAGGATAGTTTGACTGGATACATGTCCATTTTCAGCGGAGGCCTGGGGTGAACAGCTCCACATAGACAAACTTACATAGATTACACAGAAGTTAGCAAACATTTATAAAAACAAAGTGATTATATACAATGGGTTAGTAGTGTTCCCCAGTAGGGACTCACAATTCTCATGGACAGACAATTAAAAGTAAGAGACATCAGATTGGAAGTAGAGCTTGGTGATGTAGTTACAAGTTATGATAATTGCAGAATGTGCTTTTAGTTTATAACTTAATCAGGGTTGGTACATGGGCATAGCCAGTTTACTTTGAGATACTGTTCGAGGTTTTTTTTGAAGAAACTTTTGGAGGATTGTAGGGTTATATAGTTTGGCAACAATTTCCAGGTTTTGCCAATGAAGTTGGCAAACAGGGATTCATCAGCAGAGTTATTAGCTTTGTGGGTTTGGACCAGTAGTTTATCGGCTGACCGTAGGGATCTTAGGTTGCTATATGGCTTAATATTATTTTTAAGTGAGGGGGTATCCTAAGGGTGGTACAAAATTTTGTGCGCTATTAAGAGTTGATTGAACTGAATTAAGCTGGGCAGTTCTAGCCACTCTAGTTGTTTAAGGTTCTGGCAGTGGTGGGTTCTATAGGTGGAGCCAGTGGCGAATCTGGCAATATGATTGTAACTATGGGACAGCTTACCTAGTTTGGATTTGTTGAGGTTTGAGAGTACAGGCGAGGCATATAAAAGAGTAGAGAGTAGGTGTGATCGGGCGATTGCAGTCCTAGCCAGTGGGGTTAAAAATGTCTTGTTTCTATACAGTCATCAAAGCTTCTTATTGAAGGTCTGTGGTCTGATGACCTATAGGTCAAATTTGAGATTATTGTCTATGATAACTCTAGCAGTTTGGTGTGATTATCTGGGGAAATAGTGGTACCATTGTTAGATGTGACAGAGAATGAAAGTGTGGTGGATCTACTAGTGGGAGAGAAGAGTAGAAATTTAGTTTTATTAGGGTTCAGAAGTAGATGTTGGTTGGTGAGCCAATTCTCTATAGTGTTAAATGTATTTTGGGTTAAGATTTGCAAGTCGGATGTGGAGGTGGCTGAGCAGATGAGAGTGGAATCATCTGCATATTGAATGCAGGTGGCTTTAAGGATAGCAGTGTGGAGATTGTTGATAAAAATATAGAAGAGTAGTGGACCTAGTATGGACCCTTGAAGGATACCAAGTGTGAGAGGTAACTGGCTGGAGAGTTTGCCCTGCCATAGTACCGCCTGCTGTCTACCAGTCAGGTAGGACTGGAACCACTGGATAGCAGGCTTGTTGAGGGAAATAGATTTTAGTGAAAGAATGAGAAGTTCATGGTTGACCATGTCAAAGGCTTTTGGTAGGTCAAGAAAGAGGGCAGAGGTTAGCCTATTGTCATTCCTGTTTTGGTTTATGGCAGTAGTAAAGGAAAGGAGGGCTGAGGTGGTGCTGTGGTTGGCCTGAAACCATGCTGGGAGTCAGATAGTAAGTTATCAGCTAGTAAGTTATTAACTATACTCAGAGGTGATTAAAATACATGAAACATTGAAGGAACATATCAACTCAAACAACAAAAGGCTGGAAAACAGAAGTTTTAATTAGCTGTTCAGATAATCTGATAAAACTACAAAACTTAGAGGTTGAAATGAAGAAAAAGCAGGCTGAGTATGAGACTTCTCAAGAAGAGCTGTTTCAAAAATAATAGAGTTAGAAGGAAGAACACACAGAGGAAACCTGAGATTTCCTGCTGTACCAGAGAAAATGGATGGAACAGACTGTATTATTTTCAAGAAAGCACCAATAAATAACTGGACTGGTGTTCTGCCATAGGATTTGATAATTGAAAGGGCATATCAAGTGTATTCTCCAAACCTGGCCATGGGAAAGGAGCCAAGACATATATTAGTAAAGATGCAGTCATACTAGCATAAAAAGTTGATCCTTATAAAACTGTGGCAGAAGGGAAAAGTACTAAAAGTTGGAGGCATCAGAGTGTTTGTGGAAAATGATTATTCACTGTACACGAGGCCGAAGGGGAGCAACTTTATCCCAGCAGTCAGGGAAAATCGAGAGGCAGGTGTGAGTTTCAAGCTATTTTATTCAGCTGTCTTCAGTGTATTTTTCCTAGAGGATCCAGTTTATGATGCAGAACAAGCTAAGGAGGAAATAAAAAAGTTTATCCAACAAAGAGAGAGTCAGCAAGTAGAAGAGGTCTCTGCTTCTCATTCTTCTGACAGTATAGTTTATAGAGAGACTTTCTCTGTGAAATATTTTTCGGTGCTCCAAAGGAAAATGGTTGAGAGAAAAAAAAGCACAGGTATTGCCAAAAAGAATCAAGAGTACTTTGGACATGAACCAGAGTGTAGTGTTAGGAGACGGAGATGATCAGTAGAAGACCAGCAACACTGAAAGTAGTGAATAAATGTGAGATTATAAAGCATCAATAACATTGGTGAAATATGAATTTGCAAAAAAAGTGGCTGAAAAAAGACTGGACTTTTGTTGATTTTGTTAAACTTGAGTGGATTGTAAAACATGTACCCCACATTATGTCTTTCATGTTTAGAAGGACACTAAAAGAAAAAAGAATTAATTGCAAGTAAAAAGTTTTGTTCTTATTAGTATTAGTATTAGTATAAAACATTTTATGATATAAATGGTTTGTTATATTGTAAAGCAGTTTTGTCACAGTGTGCAGTCAGAGGCATTTTAAATGTGTGGGGCTAGTCTTTTCAATGCCTGCTGTACGTGTTGAATATATTAAAGTAAATAATTGCTTTTTAGTTGTAAGAAATATAGATTTTGCAGTATAAACAAAAGAATAAAGACTGAACAGAAGCAAGTTTAAGTTAAAATGGTGTTATCAGGCAGATGGGGTGGGGACAGGGTGTAAAAATGTAATTATTATATTATACATACAGCTAAGATAACATTTCTCTCTCTCTCTCTTTTTTTTTTTTTTTACAAGGGTGACTGAATAGACTAATGTCCTTGGTTTAAGCTATAGACACTTTTTTTGTAAACAAATAGGCTTGAAAAATAAGACAAAATGATGAAAGACATGAAGAATGCCAATCTTGCATTTGCAGATATATTAGCTTTTTTTCCTATTAACAAATGTTTAGTGACAGAAGAGAAGTCTGCATCTGCAGGCAGTTGGTCAGTGGAATTCTGTACGTTCTGTTGTAAGTGAAATTTACAAAGATTCCTTCAAAGACCTGCAAGTTATTACCTGTTTTTTCATTGACTGATTACTTTTACTTGGAAGCAAGATGTCCGCAGGTGCAAGCAATAAGTCTTCAGAGTTTTGAGAATTCTTTGCTGATGGAAATGTAAGCATTAAAAGTAAAATGAAAAGCAGTTCAGTGAAAAATAAAGCTTGAAATTATGGGAAATGAACAAGAAGAGATAGCAGCTTTCCCAGTAGCCTTAATACTTTTTCATAGAGCAGTGCATTATTTAGTTTGATTTAAAAAGAGCCACTGCACTTTTTTAAGGCCTAAAAATAATGTTTTCTGAAAGCATACAAGCTGTTTTTCACATTTGGAAGGGGAATAGAGAAAAGAAAAGAATAGACAGCAAATAGTATAAGTGAAGACACAGGCTATAATGTGTTTCAGCATGGATAATCTTAATTTTAGATTAAGTTGTGTGTGAGGGTGCACTTGTTTATTTTGGGCAATTGTTACTATCTGAAAGGTTAAATATAATTTGTTAGAAATGTACATAGTTCTGTGAGTTTGTTCTAAGTTTATAGAAGATGGGGGGGGGGTTGAAAATGTGTTTAATGAGGGTTTTCATTAAAGCAAAAAAGTATTGAGAAATGTGACATAATAGATGAGAAGAAACAACTGTATAAAAGATCATCCTGCAAGTTAGTGTATGTATGTATGTAAGACAACAGTTGGAAACACATTCAAAAAATATCATGTATAAGTGGGAACAATAAATTTATCATAATGGCCACTCTATCCTTAGTATGTTGGAATGTAAAATGGCCTTACAGGTATAGACAAAAAGGAAATTGTATTAAGAAATGCAGAGTGCTAACAACTATGCTACAGGAGACACATTTAGAAAGAAATAAACATGGAAATTTGACAAAGAAAGGGTTTCAGAATGGAATTTCACCAGAATATCAGGGTCAAAGTAAAAGGGGAGAGAAAATATTAAAATCTGCCTGTTGGTTACTGGATTGTCATATTTGCTTATTTTTCCCATGTTGGTGTTGTTTCTGAGGAATAATACTGATTGCTAGAAGGGTTTCAATAGTGATATAGCAGGAAAAAAGACAATAAAGGTAGATTTGTGGTAGTATGAGGCTACTGGCAAGAGAGAAGGATTATGCTGGCATGTATTTATTTTCCAGCAAAAGCTGCTATTATGAAAAGATTTTAATAGTAGAAAAATGGAAGCATTTGCATTCCCTTATAAAATGATAAGGTCAATTATAAGGATATGTAAGGGATCTTAGGCAAGATCGATTATAAGGATATGTAAGGGATCTGAGGCAAGAATTAACATGTATTTGTGTACAGGGGTTGTTCCTCTCTGCTAAGTTCTGTTTGAGCAGAGGAACCAGGCAAGGGAATCCTCTTTCCCCTTTGTTATTTGCATTATGTATGGAACCATTGGCAAGGAAAATAAGGGACTCAGAAATTCAAGCATATAACTGACATGGTAATCAAAAAAAGTTGGCTTTATTTGCAGATGACATTATTTTATATCCGATAAAAGCAGAAAAAGGACATTTCAGTGTTGTGAAACATTCTGAGACAATTTCAAGCCTTTTTGGGATACTAATGAAATGAATGAAGATAAAACAAAAAACAAATCCAAAAGCTGTAAACTATGTACTAACTCACAAATTGGTTCAACAGTACCCATAGTTATGAGGACATGATACAATGAAGTATTTAGAAGTATGGATTAAAAAGGACTCTATTATGGCAGCTAAGGCTATGTGAGAAGAGACTAAACAAAGGATAATACAAAAAACGAGAAACTGGAAGCTGTTATTTATGGATATGGACAGCAAGATAAAAGCACTGAAAATGTTTTAGTCCCTTTAGCTTTATATACAGGTCAAGAATATTTTTATCAATGAAAGGAGAAGTTGCGGACAATAATTAATAAAGAGTTGAAGGAATTTATCTGGGAATGGAAGAGGGCAAGGGTCAAGTGAGATAAGTTGGTCCTTCCAGTAGAATAAATTGATTTAGGATTACCTGATTGAAGACACAGTTAAAGCTGATGTACATAGTACAGTCAGAAAGCTATAATTCAAAGTGGAAAAGGATGATTTGTGAAGCAGGGGGTAAGTTCAAGAAATAAGGAAAGGGTGGGATTTTGGATGCAGATCCTTAAGGAAAATAAGAACATACTTACTGAATATTATATTTGTTGAGTAGCAGGAAGTTTCTAAGATCTAAGCTAACATGAGAATGGAGAAAGGAGATTTTGCCTTTAGGGATGACTGCAATTAGGGATACAGAGAATAGGCAAGAGTGGGTTGGAATTTACTAAAGAAAACTGGCAAAGGTATTGGGACCAAATAACTTGAGAGGGAAAGGTAATGATATGGGAAATGGTGAAGATGATGCTTGGACTGCAGATATGGTCAGAAAAGATTGGGAAGAGATTGAATAAGCAGTTCACAAGGAAATAATGGGAGGACATATGTATGGCTTTTATATATGCAAAGTCTAGAAGATTTTGGATTTTTGCTTGGAAGTGTTTCCATAGATATTTTTACATCCCACGCAGATTTCAAAGAGTTTTTCCTCAGGTAGATGCCAAATGTGGGAGCCATGATGGGCAAGGAAGAGGTAACTGGGAAAATATGATTTGACAGTATAATCAGCTGGTAGAATTAAAAAAATTCCCAATAGAGAAATATGTCAGAAATATTGGGTGAGCAAATGTGTATAACTAAGGAAATTATTTTTTGAGCTGGGATACAGTATCTGAATTGCCTAGACATAGTAAGGCCTTGTTATGCTTAATTCTGGTGACTGCCAAAAAAGTAATTATTTGAAAATGGAAAAATCAAAGTCTAAACCAACTGTATTTGCAGTATTGAATATTCTAATAGAGATAAAAGAAATGGAGGTGGGATGATCCATACCTCTCAACTGTACAGATTTTCACAGAACATCGTGATTTTTGCCTCATATTTTTGATCTGCTTTTCATAAAACTGTGATTTTCTGGCAAATTAGTGGCAAATCAAGATTGAAGTTAGAAAATATTGACAAACATTTGAGTTGCTAATGGAAAAGCTGTTATTCTATCAACTTTCCAAGTTTGTAAGAGCAATATTTAAAAAGTGTCCCGGTTTTTGAACCTTTGTCCCATTTTTATTTATGGCTTTGTCCAGATTTCTTGTTCTAAGAAGGTGAGAGGAATGGTGGGATCTTCAGAAAAGGGCGGGAGCAAATTACATAGAAAATGTAAATTGTGGGAACAATGCATGCAGAATAATATTTTGGAGGAGAAGTGAGGTTTAAGAGAAGACAGGAATTGAGTAATTTATGTAATGTTGGATTAATGATTGTTATATGAAAGAATACATGTGGTGTATAATGTCTGTATCTAGGAACATGTTAATATGGTTTGTTTTCTTTTACATAAAAATGTTTGCCTGTGTCTTAAGTAACACTTCTGCAAAGGTGTTAATGTTATATAATAACGGAAAGGGATTCTAGCTTCATTAAATGTTGACTTTCAAATACAGAGCATGTGAATAGTGTTTCCTTATGAGATTCAGCAATTTGAGGCTGTGAGCCATGTGACTTGGGTTGGGCCTTCAGTCTGCTTTAAAGTGTTGAAGTGAAAACATCTTAACTGTATTTCTGTGCACATCTTTCAGCAATCCTGATCTATAATCTTTAACCTAATCTTCCTTTACATGTCTAGCACTAATGACCATAGTGAGAATGAGACCACAGATGGAGTGGCAGAGTGACAGCTTTATCTTATGACTTAGTGCTGTGGAGGGGGCAGCTGTGGGGTGAGGTGGGGGGGGGGTCTGATCCATTACCCTGCCTAGAGCCCCATTTGACCATGCTTCGGCTCTGGACTAATGGCGCCTTAAATGTGTTCAACTTCACATACACACACTTAACTTTCCCTTTCCTTCTTTTCTGCATGTGTCACAACACACGCATGCTTAAGTTTCCCTTCCACTACTGCTCTCACAGAATTCAAATGTGGAGAAGAAGAACAACAGAGAGAGAGAGACGCACATATTCTAGAAATATGAGTTTCATTGTGTTTTCAAGGAATTTGAGTTTCAGTGCATTTTCAAGGGTAGACAAATTTATTGTTGCTCATGCTAAGTCTGCCTTCAATGTGCAACCGTTTTGTTTAGCAAATGGCCTTCAGTGTTAGTGCTATAGAATTTGAAAGTAGTGGTAGTAGCACAACAGGTACCAAAAGGCTATGGGTTCTACTTGCACACCATGTAAATGGAGTGCTGATATTGTGGTGTTCTTTAAGGGGGGTGGGGGTGCTGCACCCCTGAGTGTCCTCCTTTGAATGGGATACCTAGCAACTATGAAACTGTTGTTGGTTTGCCAGTCATTCCCTATTGCAATATTACCAACTCATTTTTTTAATGTAATCTAGGTAATTTATTCTTTGAGGGCAGCAGGCACTAAATTTATACATGAAACATTGAAATGTAAAGTTGTTTTCCAGCTGCAACCTCTTTATTAGTTACAGATCTCTTTCATGTGGAATTATTCGGATGAATTTTACTTTTGCAGAGATTGTGCATAGTTACTGAAATTGGTGGATTGTAATGACAGAAGCTTTAAGTGGCCTTTTATGGTTGAAATGTTCTGAAATGGGTAGTTTAGTGATTATTGGTTCATCCACTTTGTTTCATTGCTTACAGGAAAAATGTTCAAAACTAATTTAAAACTCACTCTAACAACTGGTGCTGTATTATACAAACAATATATAATCAGGAAGGTAAATCAAGGGATATATGCATGTATGCATCATTCTAAAAATGTGTGCAAGGGGCCTGTGGTTTAAAATCAGCTCAAAAGTAAAGTTAATCCACCACTGGCTCGATGCATTATCTTTGAATGCGAATTTCAATGTCATTTCAATGAATGTGAGTTTCAATTGCAGATAATTTTACTGTTCATGTTAAGTCTGTTTTTATTGTGAGATTGCATTGTTTTGTTCAGCAAATGACTATCAGTGTTTGTGGTGTACAATCTGAACTAAAAGTTTTGAATTATATCTAAAATCTGTAGTCATTGTAAAAGTGAAGAAGAAAATATTACACACACTGACAGGCTGGAACAGTGTTTATGGTAACTGGGGAGAAATAGACAAGTAATGGCATACTGGAATGGCTGCCGGGGAGGGGCTGCTGTGTGTGTTTGTGTGTGGGTGGTCTGATCCATTATCCTGCCTAGGGCCCCATTTTCCCATGATCTGGCTCTTGTCCTATGGCACCATGAATGTGTTCAACTTCATGCAAGAATATCAACAAACTCTCACTCCTTAAATACTGGGGCCATGTGCATGCAGCAGTAGCCCAGAGGCCCATGCTGTTATAAAACTCACCATAAAGCATTCTGTGGCACATGATTATATGCCTTCTCCAAGTCCACAAAACGTATGGAGATGGTATTGATAAACTCCCATGAATGCCTTAATATCTGTGCAGAGATAAAGAGTTGATCCAGTGTTCTACAGCCAGGATTCCTTCTTCTGAAAATTTCTTCTGTGAATTTTTTTTTTATTTTATTTATTTTATTTTGTGTAAAAATAAGAGTTTTAAGATTGATTGTTACATCGATCGTTTTCATAGATCATGAAATTTACTTTTATTGCCAGTTGCTTATTTCATGTATACTTGTATGTATTATTCCTAGTACTATGCATTTTATAATGCTTTTACTGAAAAAATAATAATAAAAACTCAACTACTGGACTAAATATCATCTTTGACATTGTGGTGTATGCTTTTCCTGACTAGGCTGAAGATTATAGGTTCATAGGTTGATACTAGGCTATCGGCCCTAGGGCCTATACAAGCCTAGCCATAACAATTCCCTGGCTATTTCTTCCCACAGTATTTACTTCCCTAGACCCCTGCCTAGCAGGTTGACTGATGTGATCCCCAGGGTGAATTTCCTATCTCCTATCCAATCATCAGGGTTCCTTTTGAAGAGGGCCAAAGAGGCACTTGACATGTATGGGCAGTCTTTTCCAGAGTCTGGGGAGTCTCTGGGTCAGGAACCTATCCGTCCAGCATGTTTTGTTCATTGTGATGACAAGGTTTAGATCCCTGGAGAATGTGTCTCTGAGGGATTTGGATTTCTTTAAGTGTAGCATGTCCAACAGCTCTGGGTTTGACATGGCCTTGTATGTTAAACAGAGATCGGCTCTGAGTAGACAATATGCGACAGAGTATAGGTGGAGTTTTTTTAGATGGTCAGCATAGTGCATCTGCTTTAGACCTGTAATTCTTTTAGTGAGGTATTTCTGCGGTCTTTCCAGTTGTTGCAGATGTCTTGAGAGGTACATACCAAACGGGGCATTGTATTCTATAATGGGTCTAATGAGGGATGAGTACAGTCAGACAATGACCTCCTTTTTTCTGGATGAAAAACCCATAGTGATGAGGTGTGCCACATAGAAGGATTTCCTGACTGTTGTGGCGATGTGGTTATCGAAGGTGAGATCACTGTCCACCTGTGTCCCTAAGTCTCTTATCACACTTTCGGTGTTTAGTGTACTGCCACCTGTGTGGTAATTCATGGGTACATGTTTTTCCCAAAGGGGATAACTATACATTTCTTGGCATTGTGCTTGAGCCCATGGCTATGGCACCAAGCATCTGTCTCTGTAAGGCCCTTTTGTAGAATATCCACATCATTTGGGGATTCAATAATGGCTCCCAGTTTGCAGTCATCTGCGAACTTTGTTAGCCAGAGTCCCTTAGTTGTTGGCCTGTACTTCAGAGAGGTAGATGCCAAACAAGAGCGGTCCCAGGACTGAACCCTGAGGTACTCCACTTGTCACTTGTCTGAAGCTGAATTTGGAGTCGGCTACTTTTACAGTGTGGGTTCTGTCAGTAAGCCAGTTGACAACCCATTGAGTGACATAGGGATTAATACCCAGGTTAGTAAGTTTATCTATGATTCCAGAGTGGGGGATGGTGTCAAAAGCCTTGGCAAAGTCCAGATAGGCTGTGTTGACTACCTTACCCTTGTCCATGGCTCTGGAGACTGATTCAAAGAAGTCAGTCAGGTTCAGGAGACAAGATCGTCCCTTCACAAACCCAAACTGCATGGGGTCCAGTGTTTGAAGGTTGCCATTGTCTTTGTTTATAAGTTCCATGATAATACGTTCCATGGCCTTGCAGATCAGGCCCATCAGACTGATGGGGCAGTAGTTCCTGGGATCCAAGGTGGATCCCTCCTTGTGGAGTGGGCTAACTGTAGCTGTGCGCCACTCAGTGGGCACGAAGCCTGAGGTGAGGCTATGATTAAACATGACACTTAGGTGAGGTGCCAGTTCATTTTGTAGTTCATGTAGTACACAGCTCGGGATGTCATCTGGTCGTGTGGAGGCTGTATTCTTAACTTTGGAGAGTGTATTTTTTACCTGTGTGGCATTATTACTGGAATTTGGCAATCTTTCTGTGTTGAGATGGGCCCTTTAGGGGGTGGGGGGGGTGAGGTTTGCACTGAAACGATCTGCCAGGGTATTGGCAATATCCTTGGGATCAGTATATTTAATGCCATTCTGTTGTAGCTCAGAGCAGATCTGAGCATTGCCATTTAGATTCTTGACATAGCTATAGAATGCCTTGTGGTTGTCTTTGGAATCTTTGGCAATTTTATTTTCATAACTAACGTAATACTAGTTTAGTTGGAACATACATGTTAGCCCTTGTTTTTGAAAATAAGAGACCACTGCCACTGCAAGTCTAGAAAGTACTGTCCAAACCTTTCATGCAACTTTGTAAAAGCAGTCTGTTAACCATGCTGTTGCAAATGTGTCTAGCACCTTCAGTGTTTCTGTCTGGATCTCATCTGCTCTCCTGCCTTGTCACATTAGAGGTGCTTAATTGGTATAGTGATCACATCTATCAAAATAGGTCCAGTTCCACCATCTGTTGGTGGCACTGCTACCTCTGTGAAGGACATTTTTGCTGGAATCAGAAGTTCTTCAAAGTGCTCCTTCCATCACATAACAAATGTCCACAATTATAGAAAAAGTTCTCCTCCGTTGGTAAAAAAAAGACTCTACCTCCAGATAGAACCTTTTTTGTGGTTATCCAAAAGTAATTCTTAATGGCCTTACTAAACTCCTTCCATAGCCAGGCCTTCAGTTTAACTGCTGCAGCTATTGTTTTCTTGGTTTCTCTTATGTATCAGATCTGGAGCTTCCTTTAGCATAGCAAAGCACAGCATGGAAGTCTTCTTCAACCTGACAGTTTTCCTCATTAAACTTTTTCCCAAGGTTATGATATCAAGTACTCTTCTGAGCATACCTGTATTTAAATATGTTTGTTATGGATCAACCATGACTAGTAGAGAAGTCCAAAAACACTTAGGTATTTGGTTTCAGATTGGGCAAGGTGTTCCTCAGCATTTCCCCCACAGATTTCTCCATCATTTCTCACATGAGTGTTGAAGTTTCCCAAAAGAACTACAGAATTAGAATGTATCATTCTATTGCATACTGTGCCAACAGCCTGTAAGAATTCTGAATACTCCAAATTGCTGTTTGTTGTGTATACACAAACAGTAAACAAGAGTTTTTCCTTTCTGAAACTTGAAGTTGCATTAAGACAACCTTCTAATTTATCAGTACAAACTCCAGTGAAGCTGCAGCCAGCTGGCTTGCAAGTATCCTCACACTTGCAAGTTGCCTTTCCTGAAGGAGATGGAGGGAGATCACTCATGCTGTAGACATCTGGTTCCAGTGCCAGTGCTATGAGCAGAGATAATATCAAATGTTTAGCAGTACCATTTCAAACTCCTGTACAAACTCTGTCTCCTTCACCAGCAAAAAGGTAACATTTATTCTCCTAAAGAGACATTTTCCATTACCACGGTCTAGTCCATTTTAACCTATCCTAAGAGTGCCATTCGAATGGCATTGCACACAGTCCCAACCCTTTTCTTTAAGTGATGAGCCTACACAGTAACAGCTTTTTTAGCTTGAGACCAACTGATTGATGTGGGTCACCTAACCACTAGGTGCTTGTCA
The DNA here is from genome assembly GCF_019279795.1 of Protopterus annectens. Taxonomy (NCBI): domain Eukaryota; kingdom Metazoa; phylum Chordata; order Ceratodontiformes; family Protopteridae; genus Protopterus; species Protopterus annectens. The sequence goes on along the minus strand of NC_056736.1, from coordinate 366,387,601 downwards.
GCAAGCATTACCCTTGGACCTAACTGAAACACCATGAGGGACATTCTGCATTACTGTTAGTCTGGTTCCTCTTCCCAGATTAGTTCACCATCTAAGTAGCATGTGCTCCAAACACCATAGCTGTAAGGATCTTGTGGATACAGAATTCCCTCCACCATGACAAGATCACATTCCTTGGAGGGGCTATGTAGGGCTGTGTTATGCTGTTGTGCAGTAGGAGTTTTCAGTCTGCAAAATAAGTAATGTGTCCTATAGCATGAGAGCTGATGTTGTAATTAATTGCACAAATGAACATTGATATTGAAACCATAACACTTTACAGTGGTACTATTTAACATTTAAACTGTAGTATTTACTACATTATTAGCACAAAATGTATAGCGAAGTATTAGCATATATAAATATTAAATAATTGCCTTCCAGTTTTGTAACTAGAAACTAAGGTAACTGCGGTATATTGATGCTACTCGGATATGCGTATGAGTAATTGTGCATCCATATGGACACGCATTTTTGTAATATTCATAATGAAAGTAAAGCATCATTTACTTCTGTCTTTCTCTTGCTGACCATACTTTTTATATCAGTTACACTGCAAAGGCAGCTTACATTAAGCATTACATGTTCTGCTACACTAAAGTACACATTAGAACTAAGCAGGTCAAACTCCAGACTGCACATTTAAGCATACTTGCGTATGTCTTGATTCTGGGTGGATTGAATGATGACTGCATTGAACACCATGGCCGATATTCATTAAAGTAATGTGACATGTACATCTCTGTGTACTATTTCTTAATGTATTGAACACCATGGCAGAGATTCATTGAGGTAATGTGACATGTACACCTCTGTGTATTATTTTTTAAGGCATTGAACACCATGGCCAAGATTCATTAATGTAATGCGACATGTACAACTCTGCGTAAACAACATTCAACAATCGTAACACAGTGCTGCACCCTGTTCTAGCACTAAGACATGCAGCAATGTGTAAGGCTGAATACTAATGAGGCAGTCTAGGGGAGAGGCATATGCTAATTAACCATGTGCTCTCTCCCCAGAACTGCTTCCAGGAAGGCATCTATATGCAGAGCAATTCAAGAAATTGCTCAGCTGTATAGCTCAGCACAGCTATCCCCACCAATTCATGGCATTGAACACAGCTAAATGCCCATATTCAACTACATACCACAGCTGTGGTATGGGGATCGGGACGTGGGTGATTCATTAGACACCATGGATTACTCTTAAGTATAAGTACTGTAATGTACAGCAGTATGGGGACTGATGGTGGGGAGATTCACACCAGGGATTACTCTTAAATATAAGTGCCATAACAGCACCAACAGCAGTACAGGGATCAGGGGTAGGGGGGACACACTAGCCACCAGGGCATAATAGATACATGCCATTATGGCACTTTAACTATTACAGAGTTGGAGGGATCCACGGGAGGGCAGACAGGTTGGGAACAGGTACAGAGACTGTGGTTTGTGAGTCTGTTTGTGCACTTGTGTGTGTGTGGGAGAGTGATGGGGAGGTGCCACTGACTACAAAAGCAGCAGTTTGGCATCACAACATACAGATCAGCAATGATCTGCATGTTGTGATTATAAATGTGATTCAAAGCCATGCACATTGGCTATAATGTCTTACCTTGTCATGACTAACATGTCTTTGAATTGCAAATTGGCATGTTGTGGGAGCAGAGCCTTTTTTTAGCATGAGGCATATGGCTTGTGCTAGGTCCTTTAATGAATCTCTGGGCATGTCTATTTTCTTACAGAAGACTGAAAACATACATAGTCTGCTGTGTTTGTAGATTATTTGTCTTCTGCAACTTCTAAAAAACACCTTTAAGAAACAGTCTATTCAAGCAGTTGGCTAACACTGTTTTGGAATTGCCTTTAGAGGTGGTAGACAACAAAATGGCATTTACAAATGTAAAAGGGAGTTTAAGTGGTTCATTTTAACAACAGCTATAAAAGCATAACACTATGTTTAGTCATACAAGTCAACTATAATACAAACACCAACATTTAAAGTGAGTCATACAGACCAGCTGAAGTACAGACTTCAACATATGTGAAGTGCATCCATTCATGTACTTTTCATAGTTTAAATGCATTGTAATTTCAGCTATAACTAAAGATCCTTTTATGTTGCAGGTTTGAGGAAGCTGTACTGCTGGATGACACAGATGGACATTTTGTTTTGGGAGGCAGTCCATTTGTTCTTGGAGCCAAAGCATTCTTTGGGCCAGCTGTTTTTTACAGAAATCGGAAATTGCCTCCTTTTCAGGTCAGTAGAACATGTAATAAGTTAAGTGTTTCAGTTGTTACAAATTATTAGCCAACTGTAGTCATCTATTCATAGTAAAAATTCCTGTTATCAGTAAAATGTTTGACACCTCAGTTTGATAGAATATCCACCCACTAAGACCTCCTAGCTGAGAAACAGTCATTTGATTTTGGATGGTGAGTAGATGGAGAAAGTAGCATGATCCCCAAGCTTGTACATTTTTCATCCTTGATATGACTGGCACACTAGCTTTATCTCTGTACCCCTCAAAGTCATGATAGTGATGTGAGATAATTAGATGATGAATTCAATGCATTATGTTTTTCGACTCCAGTACCTTGTACTCAGAAGTGACCAGATACTGCTGGCACCTGTAATGTGAGTCAGGGCTGAGTGTTGTCAGTACTCCCCACGTGGAGTGGAGATATTTTACTTTTTCCCATGGATGCCATCCATTAGAGGCCTTACTATCAAGATATACAGTTTTATACACCTGGATGTGTTTGTACTTAGGAGTACTGTGACAAAGGGAAAAATTTACAAATGAACATTACAGTAATAAGCATCACTGAATCCTAATGGTGGCCTTTCCTCCAGTGTGCTTGGCCTGCGCTGTAGATAACATATTAATGATGAAAGGAAGATGATCTTATCCTTCTTGCCACTACCAGCAGGGTCAGACCATAGAGGATGTGGCACAGCAAGAGGATGGACTATGAAAGAAAATAAATGAGGTGTCCGAACATGTTTCATAAAGTGCTTTGTGACAAAGTACTATAGTAAAAGATGAGTAACCTTAAATCTAGAGTTGTAACTAAGATGGAAGTGAGTAGAAAATCCATTACAAATGCCAAAGACTGCATTTGATCTTTTTCTTGAGATACAGTTGAAGCTTTTCTTGGTTATTCATTGGAAGCTGTACATATGTAGGGATAAATATATGTATATGGCCACAGGGTAGGGCTGCTGTGAGTTTGGCCTCAATATTTTGGATGTACATATACATGTGGAAGATATTTAAAGTTTTATAAACAAGTACAATATTTTCTCTAAGCGTTATACAGTTATTACACTGCCTAAGATAACCATCATCTATCCACTCTTTGAAGGTTAGCTGAAGTAGTACCTCCATACCTATAGTAAGCTCATTATTTAAAAATCAGGAAATTATTTGCCATCAGTCAAAATTTAGCCATAGATGGATGATAGTCTTCATAATGGGTGTACAGGAATATGCCTCTATGTCGTGAAGGCACTTTGAGCTTCCGCAGTGATGTGGATCCTCTGAACACCACCTAGAGGATGGACTTAGAACATGACATGTACTCTCATTGCCAGGATGCCTGTGAGTGCACAAAGCACAGTCATGACTATGACTATCTGAATTACAATTTTTCATGGACAGAGATTACCCCAATGCTAGGTTAAGTCCCTGGGTGAAGAGACTGACTGTGCGCAGTCTTGATGGTGCACAAAGGAGGAAAAAATTACATAGAAAAATAAATAAAAAAAGAAGTTACATAAAACAAGTAGACTGCTTTTGGCAAGTTCACCTCATCAAAACATCAATAAAATGTACTAAAAATCATTAGTATGTGAAGGTGAATAATAAATTTGATCTCAGGGAGAAAAAGGGAGTAATTATACTATGTGTGACATATGAGTTTGGACACAGATAAAAATAAAATTATTGTAATTACCACTATGGAGTTAGAACAAAATGTGTTAATAATGATGTGGAAGGAGTATAAGGGGAGATGTGCTGCTCAGCCACTGGTGGATACAAGCTTTTGGTGCATCATGTATGAAGACTGTACAGTATGTAACTTAAGTTGTGATTTAATAAATAATATTTGTTTTAAAATACTGAAAAAATGCAGGTCAATGTCTAAAATCACTAATCAAAGCTGTGCAAAGTCATAATGTCAAGAACAGTGGGATTGGGGATTGTGTATTATTTTCCCACTTATGTTTCACTTTGGCCACACAACCCCACACCACAATTGATCATTATTTAAAGTAACCACTTAAGGTGATATGAGAACATTAGTACTACAGAAAAGATCATGATTTGGCTTGACAGGAGCAGTGTTAATGTGTGTGTGTATGTGTGTGTGTGTGTGTGTGTGTGTGTGTGTGTGTGTGTGTGTGTGTGTGTGTGTTTGTGTGTGTGTCTCGCTTGCTCTTCTCTCTCTCTCTCTCTCTATATATATATATAGATATATATATATATATATATATACATGGGAGCGCTACAGAATCCTGATAGCCCAAAATCCTGAGACCAAAATACTGAAAGTTCAAAATCCTGAAAACACAGAGGATACCAACACTTACTATATTCCAGCACAAGTACATACAGAAACAAATAAAACACAAACCATATTACTCTTCTCCAAGTATAAGCAGGGGGCAAGCGCCCCTGCACCCCCACACCCCCTGCTACTTAAGTATAACAACTCCGAGATTGCATTTCAGTACACTAAGTGCAATCTAGGAGTTGATGTATTTAAGTAGCAGGGGGTTTTGGGGGGCTTGCCCCTCAAATGGGAGGGTGCAGGGGGGCTTGCCCCCCTGCATATACTGGGAGAAGAGTAATATGGTTTGTGTTTTATTTGTTTCTGTATGTACTTGTGCTGGAATATAGTAAGTGTTGGTATCCTCTGTGTTTTCAGGATTTTGAACTTTCAGTATTTTGGTCTCAGGATTTTGGTCTTTCAGGATTCTGTAGCGCTCCCATATATATATATATATATATATATATATATATATATATATATATACGTGTGTGTGTATACATATTAGAATGTATATATCATTATATAATTTCTATTAGAATGTATGTATATGTATATACATGTATGTAATACATATGCACATATATATATTTATGTGTATGCATGCGTGCAGTGCAAATATCTCTGTCTCTCTCTTTCTCTCTCTCTCTCTTTGTACGTGTGTGTGTGTGTGTGTGTGTGTGTGTGTGTGTGTGTGTGTGTGTGTGTGTGTGTGTGTGTGTGTGTACATAGGCATATCATACATTTCACCTTTTCATCTCCAGGTCCTTGAGGCCCTTTATCCTGCACTGACAGTAATTAATTAGCACTTTAAAATACTGCATGACTACATGTTAAGACATGCTGGTAAATGGAAAAAAGGGTGATCAAAAGGGCTATAGAGAAGAGTTAATAGAGTGATGTAGGTGGGAGGAGGCAGAGAAAAGTACTGCTTAATTTTCAGGCAGAAAACTGGAGAGTGGGATGATGTTGCCACATCTGAGGGGATATGCAGTTGCTTTCAGTGCTACATGTTGTTTGAGGTAATTTCAGATACCTATACCTAACTAGCTAGGTAAGGGTTATGAGAGAAGGTATTTGGAAATATAAAAAAAATATAGGTAGGGTGCATGATAGGTGTCTAACATAAGTAGATCATAATAGCTGGATCAAGTTGGAGAAGAGAATGGTTTGGAAAGAGAATTTTTCTTACACTGTCTACAGAAGTCATATAAGGAAGAGATAAGAGCCCTTGTTAATAAAGAATGAATGGGATATTGAATAAAACACAGCAGTATCTGGTCATCATTTGATCTTATGTAGGTTGAGCAGATGACCCTTTGGTATAGTCAGAATAATCTGGAGCTGAACACTCTTAAAACTGCAGAGATGACAGTGGGCTTTAGGAGTGGTGCTACAATATTATTCCCCCCTCTTTATATTTAATACTGATGTGTCAGTTGTGGAATCCTTCAAGTTTTTGGTATCTATAATCTCCAGGAACTTGAAGTGGGAGACCAATGTAGGGTCCATCATAAAAAAGGCACAACAGCGAATGTACTTTCTGTGACAGCTGAGGAAGTTCAACCTTCCACAAGAACTGTTGATTCAATTCTATATAACAGTCATTGAGTCTGTTCTCAGCTCATCCATGACAGTGTGGTTTGGATCTCTGTATAATCATGACAAAAATAAGTTACATCAAATAGTGAGGTCTGCCAAAAATATCACTGGTGCTAGTTTGCCCTCCTTACAGGACCTGTACTATTCCAGAGTCATGAAATGGACAGGAAAAAGCATCACCGACCCTTCACATCCAGATCAGAATCTTTTTGAACGATTGCCATCGGTCAGGCATTCTAGATTAATATGCACCAAAACAAGCATATATAGGAACAGTTTTTTTCCCACAGGCCATCAAGTTCATAAATAAATGATTTAATCAGCTTATTAGGCTGGGGGTATTCTTTTTCCCCAAGCCTCCGAGGATTCTGCAGTATGGTTTACATGTTGTTAATACTCTTTTGTTTCAGAGTTTATTTCAGTATTTCTTGAACTGAGTTGCACTTTGCACCTTGTGTGTATATGTATATGTATATTTACTTTTTTTTTTTTTGTGTGTCTTGTTCTTAATAGTTGCATGTATGTCGTTTGTCTTGTTCTTAATAGTTGTAGGTATGTCATTTATGTAATTCATACTTGGAGAGTCACTGAATCTGGAGTCAGATTCCTTTTACGTACACATACTTGGCCAATAAATATGATTCTAATTATACTCACTTAATATCTATCTCCTTAACCTCCCTAACTTTCTCACTATAATACCCTCCTATATCTCTTTCAGTACCTAGCCACATGTACCTTCATACCGTCAGTTCCTTTTCTTCAAAATCCCTGTACTTCTACTAGTATCTTTATACAATCATTTCTCTTCCCTGTGTCTTACTTTCGTTACTTAACTTCTACCCTTATGCACTCAAAGCAAAACTAAATATGCTCCGCCAGTAATGCTAATCTCAAAATAGAATTTTAGACTGAACTTCTATAATTTGCTGTAATTGCTGTCTGTCTTCATGACAAACTGTATTCTGTCTACAGATATATGTATACTTATATTAACTGTGAAGTACTACTTATGTTTGAATTTCTATTAGAACCTATATAATATTTAGCTATAACTGTAAAATCCTTTATGTCTGCCCTGATTCCAAAAGACCTGCTCTCAGTATGGCCTATCTATAATCAGGCTTAAACCAGGGGCCAGATTCCAAAATACCTGCTGTCAGCCTGCTCTTGGTGTAAGTGGTCACCTACACTGAGAGCAAGTCTTTTGGAATCGGGCCTGATGTATATATACACTATTGCTTGCTGATTGCCTATAAAAGAACTTCAGGGTGTAACATATAAGATAAAGTAGCATGTTCTTTGGCAAAGGGGCTTAAACTTGTGGTTTATGCATTTTTATGTAACTTTGATGTTTCTTTTCAATTCAGAGAGGTCCCATGCATGACAGATTAATCTTGAATGGAAGTATATTCATGAACGTTGTGCTTTTCCCATTCTTTGCCAATGTTAATCTTTTTTCTCTGTCATGTCTGGAGTTGTAGCAGTTTGAAAGCTACTTTGTCTAACAAAGTTAGTTTAGTGGACATATCAAGAGAAACTGGTGTCTAAGTAGTAGTAATTGTAAAATTGTGTAATTTTATTTTGTTATTTTGTCAGACTGACAACTCACATATTCCAGTGTTCCTGTGCAAGAGAAGATTTATATCTGAAGGTCATTATAAACAACTCTGTCAGAAAACAGTGGCTGAAGCAGGAAATATGCAATAGACTGGTAGTCAGATTTTTATAGATTATTTTTATTTTATTTTATTTTTTTTAGATTTTATAGATGAGCAAGATATTTATCAATAAAATAGCAAAATAACAAAGTCACGTCCCTTCAAGTTCTAGGTTTCTTACAATTTGATACAGACTATGATCCACACTGACTAGATATTATATGGAAATGCTGGCTAGTAAGATTCAGTAACTATTCTACAACTCTAAATATCTCAAGTGATATACATGTAAAAGGCACATGGCTAAACAGTTTGGCAAAGCACTGTAACTCTATGCATGTAGAAGCAGAGATAAAACACAAATAATTTAGAGGTATGCTTCAGGCAAGGTGGAAGAGAAAACATTATCACAATCTACTGGTCTGTGTTTGATCTGTAAAAATGGAAATCCAAACAATGGGAATGGAATTAAATAGGCACAGAGACATTAAAACTGTCACAAGTGAGAAAGTAATACCTAGACAAGAAAGATTACTGATATGGTCAAATTAGTGGATGCAGCAAATTAAAAAACAAAAAAGACACTGTGTAGGTATTGTGGTATATATATATGTGTATATATATATATATATATATATATATATATATATATATATATATATATATATACACATACATACATATATGTATATATCCACAAATAGCATTCAACGAACTAACCAACAGCTCATGAGGTTACTGAATAACAAATCAATACTCCAGGTCAAAAGACTTTATTCAGGTTAGCGCTTTCGTGGTGAGGCACACCACTTTATCAGACCATCGTCTACCCCCCCCCCCCAAAAGTGGTACTTCTGTGATGGGATTCAGCCAGCTCCACTTACCTAGTAGGGTGAACTGTAAGCCTGGTCACTGCCTTCCTTCCATAAAAGGTTCCTTCTCAGTCAGACTTAGAGAGACATGAACTATCTAGGATGCATTCACTACAGAGAAATAAGCTTATTATGGAGAACTTTTTCCACAAAAATCACAGTGACTAGCTAGAGAAAAAAGAATGTGACATATGTATGAAGTTAAATCAATTGTTCGAAGGTATAAATCTACATATAAAACCCAGAGTGAATAGTTCTGAAAGAATATTTGAAACGACAGAAACTATTAAATCACAACAGTGTAAGCATTTGTTTTTGGCAGCTAACCCAGTCACTGAGAAACAGTACTGATTTCTGCTTGTGTGTCCTAAGCAGGACATTAAATGACCCAGTTCTGAGGCATTTTGTTTATTATATGCCTCATACTGAGGTGCTACATGGATTCAGAAGCAACTATTCAGAATCTCCTCAGCCATGTGATTTCCCTTACACACACACACACACACACACACACACACACACACACACACACACACACACACACACACACACACACACACACGTATAACAGTGACAGATATTAAGTACCATTGCTAACATTCATTCATAACACTCATTCCTATAGCACATGCCTACATGCCTAAGCACCCATTCTTACTCTTCAGATTTGTCAGCCCTTTCCCATTCATAAAAACACATACACATATTTGTTCATGCATGCTCACAGTTCATCAATCATACACACACTCACTCACTTAAAACCTCTTCTTCTTCTTTCAGCTTTTTCCCGGTTAGGGGTCACCACAGCAGATCACCTGTCCACTCATGATTGGCAGTAGAGTTTTTACAGTGTTGAGTTGCCAGCCCAGTGCCCAACTTTTCTCAGAAGGCACACACACACACACACACACACACACACACACACACACACACACACACACACACACGCCTAGGGCCAATTTAGAGTGCCCAATCCACCTACAGCATGTCTTTGGGATGTGGGAGAAAACTCACATGACCACAGGGAGGACATGCAGACTCCGCACAGAAAGCACCCCAGCTGAGGATCGAACCAGAGAACCTTTTGCTCTGAGGCGGCAACCCTAACCGCTGGCTCATTGTGGCCGCCCACTCACTTAAAACCTTTTCATATCCACAAATCATGGACACACACACACACACACACACACACACACACACACACACACACACACACACACACACACACACACACACACATTTATTCATAATTGCTTTCATTTATAACTTTCATTCAAATAAGACTCATTCCTGTAGCACACCCTGAAGCATACAGTCTGCCATTCAAATTTGTCAAAGTTCTTGCAAGTCATAAAGACACACACACACAAACACACACACACACCTATTTGTTCATACATGCTCACAGTATGTCAGTCACCCACTCATCGCTCACTGACTTAAAGACCTGTCCTAAACACACACACACACACACACACACACACACACACACACACACACACACACACACACACACACACACACACTCTCACGCCTAGGGCCAATTTAGAGTGCCCAATCCACCTACAGCATGTCTTTGGGATGTGGGAGGAAACTCACATGAGCACAGGGAGGACATGCAGTCTGCGCACAGAAGGCACCCCAGCCGAGGATCGAACCAGAGAACGTTTTGCTGTGAGGTGGCAACCCTAACCGCTGCACCTTTGTGGCCGCCCACTCACTTAAAACCTTTCATATTCACAAATCATGGACACACACACACACACACACACACACACACACACACACACACACACACACACACACACACACACACACACACACACACACACAGTTATTCATAATTGCTTTATTTATAACTTTCATTACTAAGTTTCATTCACATAAGACTCATTCCTATAGCACATCCCTAAGCATACAGTCTGCCATTCAAATTTGTCAAAGTTCTTGCAAGTCATAAAGACACACACACACACACACACACACACACACACACACACACACACACACACACACACACACACACACACACCTATTTGTTCATACATGCTCACAGTATGTCAGTCACCTACTCATCGCTCACTGACTTAAAGACCTGTCCTAAACACACACACAGACACAGACACACACACACACACACACACACACACACACACACACACACACACACACACACACACACACACACACACACACACACACAAAACTAGCAGCCAGGCAACATAACTTGGATTAATAAACTAATCTTTTAATTTACAGTTTATTTAGTGATTCTGTTCTTGGCTGCTTGCTTATGGAGGAACCGGATGACACGCCGGTGACGAGGAAGGAGCTAAATCAAGTTTTGGCTCTTTTAACTCAGTTGAACAACACTTTGATGAATGCCAATGGTTCCAATAGCTCTGGATTTCCCTGTAATCAGCAACAAGGCAAAGAAAAAGAGCGGAACGGCGAACAAAGCAGAATTTCAAAAACTGGTACATTGTCTAAAGACCCGGTTATTGTGGACCATCCTTCGGTTTCTCCTGTTACTAATTCACGAACCAACAGAAATGATTTTTCTTATTTGGACAACAGCTTTAATTTTAAAGCTTGGACTGAACAGCAACCTCGCTTTAAAACAGGTACTTCTAATGTTCAATTCGAACAGCTGGAGAATAAGTTTGAGACTTTTAAAAACAAATTATATGCGTATAAAAATTCACAACTAGAGATTAATTAAAAATTCACAACTAGAGATTAATTATTTAAGAGAATGTATACAAGTTGAGCGTGTGCCTAAGGGATTACGCTGTTTTAGGTATCCGAATAATGCACATTCTGGTTCAGTTCTACACTCCCAATTAACGGAATTGTTCAACAGAACTGGTATAGAAATGTTGAAATTTATGATTGATGACTATACCAGTAAGGGTAATTGTATTTTGAATGAACTGAATGATTTAAATGATAGTATTATTAAGGATGACAAATTTACAGGATACAAGAAAAAATATAATGAAACATTTAAGGAAGTTGATGAGCATTGCTTTAAGGTGCTAGATAGAAAGGCCAAAAAACTGGAAAGGGACCTTATTGAATACAAAGAAGGCAGAGCATACCCAGCAATAGGGGTTAAGAAAAATATAAACCATGATGAAGTAAGGGCTATGGAAGCACAAGGCCTAAATGATGGTTATGATTACTCTGATATGCCCAGAAGAAGTGAGAGGTTAGCACAAAAGGGTGCTAACAATGGCCAGCAGGGTTTTCAAATTCCCCAGTGCAGACCACAGGTAAAATCAAATCAATACCAGCAGAATGCTTGGGTGAAAAGACGTTGAATACTGAAAATAGCTCTATAGGTAATGACATTAAATGCTCAATGGTGACAAGTGAGGAAGGAATTTGTTATATTAACAGTTTAAACAACTTTACTATTTATAATTACACGGACATAGAGATTACAGAGACCTTTTTTGAATTATTCACAAAAGGGCTCCAATATGCCCCACACAGAGTTAGCTATCTTCCTAAACTGTTGATTGAGTTAAAGTTGTTTGTAAGGAACTTGAATTTAGCAGTGGTTTTTAAAAATCAAGGGACACAGGATTATTCACTTTCTAGAAGTAGCATCTTTAACCCTCCCACTCATCCCAAGCTAAAAATGTTTGAGGAACTTATTGAAAAGGTCCTGAGGGAAAATCTTGGAAAAAAGCAAGACAAGCACCTCCCTAATTTTCCTCACAGACTGCAAGTTGTAATAGATAACTTAAAAAAGGATGGAGTAAGGGTAATGAAACCCGATAAAGGAGGGGGGATAGTTTTGATGCAACAGTTAGAATATGAGAATTTTATTTACAACATGTTACAAGATACTAACACCTATGAACCTATTTCATTGAATGAATTAAACATTGCACTGGGGAAAGTTAAATTTTATATACAAGATCTATTAATGCAAGGGTTCATCAAAGAGAAAGTACACAACTATCTAATTGTTTCCAAACCAAAAACACCCATTTTATTTGGCATTCCTAAGGTACATACGGGCCTAGCTCCTTTGAAGTTTCGTCCAATAGTAGCTGGAGCGGGGGGAATAACAGAACCGTTTAGTAAATTCGTGGATTTCCATTTAAAAAGTTATGTAGCAGGTTTAAAATATACCTGCAAAGATTCTTGGGAATTCTTAACTAGCTTAAATCAAGACATGGAAAATACAAGTTTGTATATGGTTACAATAGATATTGTGGAATTATTCCCCAGCATCCCACATGAGCAGGGTTTGGATTGGTTTGGTGAAGCAATTAGTAAGGAATCTGGGCTTAGTAATGGCTTAATCAATACAATACTGGATTTTATGAGAATAATTCTTTACAACAACTTTATATTTTTCAATGGAGAGTTTTTTAAACAGAAGAGTGGGGTGGCTATGGGGGCCCCCTGTGCCACAACGTATGCAAATATAGTTCTACATAAATGGGAAGTATAAGTTATTCATGCTACAGACTGGAAAAAATACATTAGTTTTTATAAAAGATTTTTAGACGATATTTGTATTCTGTGGTCAGGTTCCAGGGAACAATTTGTAGAATTTATGGAGTATTTGTCAAACACTACAGATTTCCTACGTTTCACCTATGAGATAAATGATACGTCTTTACATTATTTAGACATAAAATTAACTAAAAATTTGAATGAAAAAGGTTTTGTTTCCCAAATTTTCAGAAAGGACACACATTGTAATTCGTACTTGCATTTTGACAGTGGGCACCCTCAATATATTAAAAAGGGCATTATTAAGGGACAATTAGTACGAGCTTCCAGAATGTGTAGTACGGATGAATTATTCTTGGATGAAGTTGAGTTTCTTAGAAAGGCATTTTTAAGTAGAGGTTATCCACACTCATTTTTCCAAAACATATTGAATGAAATTCTGGAGAAAAGAGACCAGCATTTTCCTCCACTGTTAGGAGCAGGTATAATTATTCCTAAAAAGCAGTAAGCCTCAGATTATGAGATACATAATAATTTTGTCTATACATATTCCCAGGATATAGGGTTTATTGAAAATACCATAAAGAACTTATGGCCAATTGTTTCTATGCAGGACGAATTTACAAATATTCTTCCAAGTAAAGTTTCCTTTATTAGGAAAAGAAATATTAACCTAAAGGGTATATTTGAGCAAAATATGCACAGTAAAGATAAAATTCAAGAAAATGTCATGGTTAAGAGGAAAGGAACCTTTCCATGTGGCAGATGCCACCAATGTTCATTCATTTGTAATAGTGAGCAAGTGTATATTGCCTCTAGGAATATTACATTAACATCTAAACAGCACTTTTCCTGCAACTCATCGGGGGTTGTTTATCTGGGATTTTGTCAAAATTGCCCATCATTTTATGTGGGAAAAACGGAAAGGGAGCTGAAACGCAGAATATATGAGCACACAAATGATGTGAAAACAAAAAAAGAAACAAATGCTTTTTTCAAGCATTCTTTGAATTGTGCAAACATGTCTATTAGGTTTTTTGTACTGGACAGGGTAACTCAAGATTTGAGAGGAGGTGATTGGGAAACTGCTCTAAATATAAAAGAATTAATGTGGCAATTAAAATTAAATGCAACTAAGGATCCAGGGCTGAATGAGGGAATCAGTGTGACTAGTATCTTAAAAGCTAAAAGGAATAAATTATAGTGAGACTATTTGATATGCATTTTCAGCATTTAAAATGGATGTTTGGAATGAAGCAGCATTGTGTAAATTATTATATGATTTTTAACAAATATATTTTTAACAGAATATATTGCTAAATTTTATTATAAATATTGCATTTATTTAAAATTTGACATTATAATATATTATAATGCATATTACACAAACATGGCTTACAAGTAAATGGCCATGTTTTGGTTTGAACAAGCAGTTATTAGATTTCTAAAAAAATTTAACTACACAAACATGGCTTACAAGTAAATGGCCATGTTTTGGTTTGAACAAGCAGTTATTAGATTTCTAAAAAAATGTAACTTATTTAACAGAAAGATTAATTTATGTTTTTAATTTTGATTCATTTTCATTTATCTGATGTTAATGTTTTAAACATTCTAGTAATTGTTTCAGCATTGGATATAGTAGGATATGTAAATGTTATTTGCACATAACTATTTTTAGAAAAAATTCTTTAACGTATTTTAAAATGAATGTTTCACTTTTTAAGAAAGAAGAAATGCAATGTAAAGCTTGGTAAAATCACTTGTAATATGATTAACAGGGCTTTTGAAGTTATTGGCGGATTTCTTAACAATTTCCTAATTAATTAATCAGAACTAATTGTTTAATGCCATGCTGAGTTTAAATAATATAAAAGCACTGTCTGGTTGTGGGATCATTACACTTGAAAAAGCCCGTTACAAATGGGCGAAAGCGCTTGTGTTGGATTTCTTTGCTGTTTTGTAATAAAAGAAGTTTCGTTTTGCTTGACTGGAGCCTGCTATTTAAGCCTTTTTGGACTGTTTGATATTCACGTAACTGCACTTGTGGTTTTATTGCTAAGATATATTATCAGCGGAAGAAGGGGTTTAGGTTTGCCGCATTGTTCTCTTCAAAAGTCTTTTTTCGGTGTTCATTGGTTGATTATCAGCAAGCTGACAACTATATGAATATTTTAGTTGTGCTGCTGATATTGTAGGTACAGCATATTAGGTTACAAAGATAAGACATTTTGCATGGAGGCATTTTTTTCAGCATTGTAAGAGAAATTACACTTTATATTTTCAAATGAAGTATAACATCTGGATTATGTTTTGAAGTTTTAGAATCATCACTGTAAAAATTTGTTTCTTCTGAATATCTTTTCAGTTTTTATTTATTTATTTTTTGTAGAAGTTGTGGTTTTGAGTTGAAAAACATTTTTTTCAGAAATATTTCAGGATTTTGTGGGTATTTCCAGTTAAGCCTTTAGGCATCAAAAGGTACATTTTAATCAGTGATACTTAGATCAAAAATAGTTAAAAGGATATGGATCCGTCATGCAACCAGTTATACTTTTGCCTTTATGTCTTTTAAGGAAGTTACTATTGTGCCTTAAGGCAAGGAATTTCTATGTATAAATTAAAGATTACTGCCATTTCATCATTTTTGTTTGGAATGGACATAATAATATACATTGAGATGTTGGGAATTTCATTTTTCTCTATTGCCTCATGATGCTTCTGACCATGGGCTAGGGTGCATTTTTTTATGTTATTTTACATAAGGTAGATGGCAAATGGGTATCTAAGTTTTATTTCAAAACAACTCTAAAAAGGGGAACACACCCACAAATTTGTACTAATGAAGAATTTGGAAATGCAGCTTATTAAAATAGTGTTAGCAGAATTTTTAAAGCAATTTTTAAATAACTAAAAAAATAGTACATCCATTTTTCCACAATGGGAACAGATTCTATAAGATTTATGGAAGCATATAATATTAGTAATTTCCAAGTTAGAGATATTATCATAAAAGGAATACTCTGGATAATAACAAGAAAGGTTCTGTTATTGTTCCTTGACCATAGTTTGAATACAAATAGTCTTGGCATCTAATATGGCCAAAACATTATTTGTTAGGGAATGTAATAGAGCTGTAACGACATGTCAGCACATGTCAGCATCCTGATACAGCTACATGTTAGTGCAGTCACAGTTGCTGTTATGTATGCTTATAAAGTTTTAAGGGTAATGAGCCAGTGACAGTGATTTGATTATAATACAGTGCACGCAAATTCTAGAGAAATCAGTTGGAATATATCTGTTATGGAAATTAGACCAAGTCGCCTATCTCTGTGTGTGTTATTTACTAAACCTCCTAACAATAGCATGGTGTCAGAAGTAGAAACTATTGGGGGCGTGGCCAAGGATGAACACAGGATAGAAGCAGATTTCTTCAGCTCCACCAATTTCATTACACTGACAGGAATTAATTACTTAAAAAATTAATTTTTGAAGTAATTTTCTTTCTAAATATGTTTGTTTTATATAGTTCTTGAACTATATCTAAAAAAGAAAGGAAATTTTAACAATATTCCTGTCAGAAATCACTTTGGAAATTTTCCTGTCAGTTTATCAGTCTGAAATGAGTTCCAGTAAGACAAATTCTCAAGACTCCAGCTTCAAGAAAGAACTTCAGTCTCTGATAACTATAATCCAGCAACTTACTGCTAAGATGGATAAAATGGATACTAAAATAGATACCTTCATAGAAAAACTACAAAACAAATAGACTTGTTACATATAGACCTGCAACAACAGAAGATCCAGATGACAGGCATAGAAGAAGCTGTGAATGACATGGAAAATAGAATCCAAGAAGAGGAAATCAACATTGAGTTTCTGCTGAAACAAAATACACATTTACAAACAAAGCTGGATGACCTGGAAAATAGATCTAGGCGCAATAACATTAGGATTTTTGGACTGCCAGAAAATATTGAAGGCAACAATATTACTTCTTTTTTAACAACATGGCTCCCTAAAACTTTAGACTTACCAGAAGCATTCTCTTTTGGTATCGAAAGAGCACATAGATCTATAGCTAATACTAACTCTAACAAAAACTATCCTAGATCAGTTATAGTTAGATTTCTATCATCTTTTGATAAAGAGATGGTTCTTAAATCTGCTTGGGCTAAAGCTCCTGTTAAGATTAATGAGACAACTGTGCGTTTTGACAATGACTATTCTTCCTTGGTAATAGCTAAAAGAAAAGTTTTTCTGCCACTAATAAGGGAGCTTAAAAAAGCACAGTTTAAAACATACCTTCTGTTTCCTGCCAAGCTAAAAATCTTCCTTCCTGATGGTCCTAAAATTTTTGATGACTTAGACTCTGCTTTACTGTTTATCAAAAAAAATAAGATTTTGGATAAAATAGAGGAAATGGAATGGGCTAGTCCTTCATTAAAGAGACTGGCAACTGAAACTTCGTGGAAGACTTCAGAGGGGAAGAAGAGACTAAAAAACAAATTATTTGTTTTGTGTTTTTTTTTTTTTTCTCTCATCATTTTACTTCATTATTAATCTTTTTAAATATAGTTCCTGCATTTCCAGAAAACCACAAATATTCTGAAAAAGATTTAATCAAAGTTATTCTCTGTGTGCAAAGAAATGTTTTGTTTCATAACCAGTCAAAATATTCATGGAACTAATAACAAGCTATTATTCAATTTGTTTCTCTTTCTGAAAAAGAGAAGTAAGGTCAGTAATTTGATACATTTTTTTTCTCTTTTTCTTCTCCTTTTCTTCTTTTCTTTGTTTAAACAATGACATTCTATTTAGATTATGTAGTGGGTAAAGGGTGGGGGAGGGCAGGGAGAGAAGAGTAATGAAAATATGATAAATGGAATAATAACATATTTATTCCTTGTAAAAAGTTTATATGTTCTTCAAATGCTATTCCTAATTATACTTTCTTGATTATACTGCTTATGCTTGTTTGTAAATAATCTGTCATGCTTTAACTAATAATAATTAGAACTAAATAATAGTAAATAATATGTTTTATTTTTAACTCTGTTAATATAAACAGTAAGTAATATTCCATTGTATATACTTCTTATAGCTTTCTCTTACATTTTTTTTATTTCTGCTTTACACTCTTTTATTTTCTACTCTCTTTTTCTTTTCTTTATTCTTTCTCTTTATTTTTTCTTCATATTAATATATAGAAATGCTTTTGATCATATAGACACAGTAAATAATAAGATTTGCATAAAAATTGAGTTGAGACAAAAATATTGAGTTTTATTGCTTATTAATAACTTTGGGCTTAATTTCACTTACATAGAGGCTGTAATAACCTGTAAAATACATTGCGAAGGTTTTGTCATGTTTAGATGCATTTACACTGCTAAATGAATGTTTGTCACTAGTTTTTAACAAGTTTCCCGCCAAAATGTTAAGGGAGACAATCTGGGATGTGGGCTACCTCATGAACAGTGTCCTCGAGTTGTTTCAAAAGCTTCAACTCTCAGAATTCTCACAGAGAAGCTGAAAGCAGTCAGTTTGACCTTTGACCCAGATATCACACTGACACATCACAGATTCAGGAAGAACACTCTACCAGGAAGTAGAACTGATGCAAATGCGACTATGTGAAGGAAAATGAACTCTTTAACATCTAAATGTGCGTTATTTTATATAATTACTTAAATATATATGTTATTATTCATAAAATATGTCAATTATAATGATTTTAAATGATGCAATTTCTTGTAGTAAGTAAATGTCTTATTTTAGAAGGCATAGAAAATGAAACATTTATTCAAGTGTTTTTGAAAATCTACTTGACTGCAGCATACTAATCTGTGTTAAAAACTTATGTTCCAAACATATACATTACTATAACTCATTTAATTCATCTGATTGACAAGCATAAATAACTTTATAACTCTATTCTGGAAGAAATTGTCATGCGATATATTTTAAAGCAGTAGTATAGACATACAAAATACAGATGTCTTTTTTTACAATAATGCAAGTGTTTCTGAGAATTTGCATAACTATGCAGTATGGTTTATAACAATTTCTATAAATATAATATTTTATTCTATTGACAATAACGAGTATGAGTAAAATGCTCATATACAAGCAATTCAAGGTTTTTTTTGGAAGCTGTTGACTGCATTTACATGACAGAAAATAGATGCATCTTAATATATGTAATGTCTGAACCATATTAGCCAAAGTTTTTGATTTAAATGAATGTTAGAACTTATTTTTACATACTTTGAATAAATTAATATGTAAATATGCCTTCCTTTTTTTTTTTTTTTTTCTCTCTCTCTTTCTTTCACTCTCTCTCCCTCTTTCATGTCTTTTATTTCTCTCTCTCCTCTTGGTTCCTAATATCAAGATTATTTGAATGCTATTTGAATACAAGTGTATTATATTACATAGATGTATATAGTAGTATGAATAGTTTTAAAAAAAGTTTATTTTAGTTTATATGATGCTGTTTTATCAAATGCGTAGTCTTGTCTTGCTAGATAATTGAATTGAAAGCTGTTAATTTAAGTTAAATATAACCAGTATTAAATTGATAAGGTGGTAGCTGAGGTACTGCTGCTTAGGGTAGGGGGTTAACTTGAGTGGTAAATACTACTCTAAGTTGGAGTTTTTAACTCCAGGCTGGATGAAAGGTTTAATCCTTACATTATTTTCACTTGTTCATTGTTATATGTATATAGTTTTGACATCCACAATATATTTTGTACACTCATTGTCACTACAAACAAAATTGAATCCTATACAAAATTCCATAAGAGATTCAGTAAAGGAGGAGATGTAACATTACTTATGTTATTTGTTATTTTGATCATAAGATTCTTAAGTTTTAAAAATGCCAAATGACATCTTTAAAAGGAATTTCTTTAAACATTAATGGATTGAATAATCCGTGTAAAAGGGCAAGCCTAATAAGATACATTAATTTACATAAGGCCAACTTAGTCTTCCTGCAAGAAACCCATCTCTTGAAAAAAGATATTGATAAACTAGCCACAAACAAATATACAGTATTGGTTAGTTCAGAGCACACTCAGAAAAAAAGAGGAGTGGCTATTTTATGGAATAAAAGTATGCCCATTCCTAAAACCATTAAGTCTTATCAGGATGACAAAGGAATGTTTTGTATGGTTACAATACAAATTAATGGGAAGACTTACACTTTAATTAATGTATATTGGATACCTGGAATTGGTATTAATACAGTGAAACATCATCTTGATAAAATCATATCATTCTCTATAGGAGATATTATTTTAGCTGGTGACTTTAATTGTATACTACATGAAAGTGATACTACCACTATAGGAAAAAGAAGAATTACATCTAATGCAAAACATTTAAATGATTTTGCTAATTCTTATCATTTGAATGATATTAATAATCAGATAGATTCAAAATCATTACCATACACCTTTTTTTCTAACAGATACAAAACTTATTCAAAAATAGATAGGGTCTTTATTTCTAACCAGATGGTAACAGATTTAATTATTTCCAAATTCATTTCATGTCCTATATCTGATCATAATTCAATTGTTTTTGAATTCATGATAAAAAATACTCATAATGTTCAGATCAAAAGGATACCAGCATACTTAACTCAACTAAAAGACTATAAAGAATATATACTTTCAGAAGTAAAACATTTTTTAGACATAAATAATACTCCTGAAGTCTCCATTGTCTATGTTTGGGATGCCTTAAAATCATATCTATATGGACAAAGTATCAGATGGTATAATAATAAAAGGAAATCTTGGGATAAGGAATTGTTAGATATTCAAAGTAAATTAGACTCTTATAAACATAATAATAAAGAAAATATTATGGACAAGAAAGTTATTGAAGAAATAAACAAACTAAATGAGAAATACAAAGAAATTTTAACTCATAAAGTTAAAATAACTTTAGAGAAATACAAGTTTTTGTCTTATTCAATAAGCCCCAAATACTTACATAGACTTAAAAATAAAACAAAAAGGTTGAATAAACAAAACCATATCAAAGAAATCTTTTCTCTAAGGAAAAAGAAGAATGTTTCTAGTATACCAGAAATACTAGATGAATTTAGAATTCACTTTCACAAAATTAACCATAATAACATTAACATGGAACCTAAAGATAAAATAAAGGAGTTTATAACCACAAACATGAATAAAAAGCTTAATAAACAACAGATTAAACTATTGGGCAAAAGTATTTCATATACAGAGGTTATTACACAAATAAATAAGCTTAAATCAAACAAAGCACCGGGTAATTATGGTATTATACCAGAGATATATAAAATCCTTTCTAAAAGTACATATTCATTAATACATAAGGTTTTTATTTTGGCCCAAACTGAGTTAATAACCCCCCCATCTTGGCAACATACATTTATTTCGCCAATTTTAAAACCTAATAAAGATCCAATTAGATGTACTTCATATCGGCCCATCTCATTACTTAATGTTGATTATAAAATGTTTATGAGTATTTTTGCTGATAGATTGAAGACAATCATCCCTGGCATTATAGATATAGATCAGACAGGCTTCATTGTAAATAGAAATACTTTTGATAATATAAGAAGAACTTTAACATTAATTGATTTTGCAAATAGGAAAAAGAAAGATTTAACACTTATTAGTCTTGATAGAAGTTCAGCATTTGATTCAGTAAGTTGGGACTATCTGTTTACCTTACTGAAGTGCACAAACTTCTCAGATGCATTTGTAAATCTAATTGAGCATTTATAAAAAGGAACATTGGCTTATATTAAGGTAGGAACATATGTTTCACAAAAATACCCATTTTAAAGGTACAAAACAAGGATGTCCACTTTCTCCACTATTATTCACTTTAGTAATGGAGCCTTGGGCTAATTTGATCAGAAACAGTACTGACATAGAGGGTTTTGAAATAGATGAAAATACAACATCCAAAATTCAACTTTTGCAGATGATGTTCTAATTACATCAGCAGGATCTAATTCTTCTATGCAGTCTCTATTTGATAAAATGATGAATTTTAAAAGTATTTCTGGTTTAATATTCAATGAAGAAAAAACTAAAATACTACCTATATATACACGAAAAAATATTCTCATTAGTGATTTTACTAAATATGTACCCAATTCAGGTCAGATAACGTATTTAGGTATAATACTATCTAAAGATATTAAATCTATTATATATAATAATTATAATACCTGTTTTCTTAATATACAAAATATTTTAATACCTGGAATAATATGTTTTTACTATGGAGGAGAGACTTACAATTATTAAAATGATAATATTCCCCAAGATTTTATACTTAATACAATCAATACTACTTCCACCTACAAAAATAATTATCAAGAAACTGAATACACTAATGTTAAATTTCCTATGGGCACCTAATAGACCTAGGATTGCATTAAAGAAACATACTAATAGCTGGTCTCAAGGGGTATTTCTTTTCCAGACTTTAATTTATATACTATCTCTTCTATTGTAAAAGTTATTACTTTATTAATAGATCAGTCATATGTCGCAAAATGGAAAGATTATTGGGAGCTAATTAGTATGCACTTCATGAAAATCTCCTTAACACATAAAAATATGATTGTAAATAACTCCATGTTATGGTTAATAAAGGAATTTTGTACTTCACCTATTACACCTAAACATATGGTTTGTTACCCATTAAATATTATTATTAGCTATCGTAACTTTATATTCATGCACCCTAAGTATAGGGAATGGAATTTTATTATATTCCCTATAATGTATACTCAGGGTATGCTTTTGTCATCTACTTCTGAAGGAACTCATTTAGCTATAGATAATGATCTAAAGTACTGGTATCAGTTGATATCTGATAATAAAGTTAAAAATCTAGATTTCTTAAAACAAGAATTTGATCTAAGAGAAACTTGCTGGTTAGAGGTTCAGACCTTTAGACAACACCTCATTAATAAAATAGATCTAATGTCTATAACAGTTAAAGAATCTATTCCAACACTGATTGATTACTTGATATTAAATTTACAACATAAAGTTTCTGATAAAGGTAAACTTTCATACATACATAAAATTATCAGACAAGAAACTTTTTACAGTGTAGATACATACTGGAATTATTTCACTTCTATTAATGGGGACCCACCAAATCAACAAGATAAACAATATATATTGGAATCTGCCTATAGAACTACGTCTTCCATTGTCTGGAGACTTTATACATGGAAATTTTTACATAGATCTTTTTATACACCTTTGATGATGAATAAAATAAATAATAAAGATAATCTATGTAAGAGATGTAATGTAGAAATTAATGCTGACTGGGCTCGTATGTTTTATGATTGTATAAAATTGAAAGAATACTGGAAGTCAATTAATGAATTTTTGCAGGCTCTTTTTACAGATAATTCCATTATTTCTAAATCTCTTATATTATTCAACACACCTGTACCTCAAAGTGTTAAAAAGGTTAAGCTTCCCTTGCTATGGTCTATTCTAGCAGTGGCTAGGAAAATAATAACCAGAAATTGGATTTCAGATACACCTCCTTCGTTCAATGAATTTAAAAATGATATGAATATAGTGTGCCATATGGAAATAAACACAATTAGGTCAAGAACAACTAGAAAAACATCTTATTATATTGTATGGGATAATTTACAAAATTTGTTAAAAAAATCCTAATTTCAATAGCATGGTATTTTAGTTTAATTAATTGATCTGATTGTAGTGGATGTCTTTGTAAATACTTTAGTTGTTTTGTTGAATGTTATAATCATATCTATTTTTAATTACTTGTATAAAATTGTTATATTTCTCTTGTATGTTAAAACAATAAACCTGTTTTCAAAAAAAAAAAAAAGAAGTAGAAACTATTATTTTGTCAGCTTTGAATATTAAGCCATGTTTGTTACTTAATGGATGTTTATAGTATTGCTTTCAAAAAAACTGCTGTGTGTATATATTAGCTTATGAGATAGCTACAGTGATTGCACACTACAGAAATCGGCTGTAATCTAGGCCCCATGGAAATTAGACCACAGTTCTTGTGTTATTTATTAGGCCCTTTGATATGATAATTAAGATATGATAATCACTGTGATTATAATATTGTTGTTCTTGTGTTTGTTGTGGTTTCGGCCGCTGTGCATTTTATGAAGATTAGGTTGATTATGTTGTAAAATATGTGACTATATAAGAGATAAAATATATGGTCAAGACATACTTTACATAAGGATGTTGCTGAAGAGAATGGTATGTCATCTTCCATTCTATGCTTTAGAAAAGGTGAGGACAGAGGTTGTAATAAAAAAAATCTATGTGGTATATCTTGAACAGTTATTAGATGTAGAAAACTGCCTCCTTAAATACTGTACACTGAATATGTGTCATAAAACTTATTAAAGGCAGAATGCAATTTGCCAAAAGAGATGTAAGTGGACACAGTTCCTTGCTCATTTTGTGTGGAGTTAACAGAGAACTTTGAGGACCCAGAACTGCATATCATAGTAATTTTCCCAACATCATCTGCCACCCTGAACTAAATATGCCATTTGTCCATAGATGTAGTGATCACAGTATTTAGTTCGAGGTAATATCCACACTTACTTTGTAGGGATGGTTTTCATTAGGAAAAGTAAATTGAATGTGCATTTCTCCAACACCGATCTTCTAAATGCATTTCATTATGACTGAATGCAGTGAAGCATTCCTCTCACATGTCTGTTTAAATTAAGTGCAATATATTCCTTGTGATACTGTCTCCTTTGGTCTTACATCAATTCAAATGATAGCATGTGATTAACACTATGGGCAAAACATTTGAATAATGACCCTTTCTATCTTTATTATATATGTATATCAGAGCCTTCTATATAGTAGTTTACAGTGTGTTATCAAGATAATGCCCAGGGAGCTATGTCTAAGTACTAAAGTAAAAATGTTTAAGTACCAAAGCAAACCTTCTTGCATTTCGTCTGTTGCCTCAATGCAGTCTGTCCAATACCACTTTCATGGTTACACGTGTACAAGACAGAAATGCTGAAAGATTTAATGTACTGGTTATAAATAATTCTCTATGTATTATCTACTGCAATAAAAGGAAATTAATTATGCAGTGTAATGTATTTTACTGATTTTTCACATTGTTTAGTAAGTGTATCCCGTTGAGCATATAGTCTTTTATGGGAAAGTTGATGAGTTTCATGTTAAAAAATTAATGCTAAAGGGAAGATATAGTCGATTTCAGTTGTATTTTGTAGGAAAACATACACACTGTACAAAAACAGATAACACTGATATGTAGTTTCCTATCAGACTACTTAATAACTTGACTCAGCATTGGTTTTACATGTTAAAAACACCATGGTTTTGGAAAAGATGCAGTGATAGACACAGGCAGCTTCTGCTCTGTGGTACATGAAATTGTAGTTGTGAATGAGCTATAGAAGATGAGCTACAAATTCCCAATGGAATAGAACAAGGGACACAAGCCTATAAAGAACTGACAGATCTGTTTAATAAGACAGGGTATATATATTTCTCTAAACCCTGTTTTAAAAGATAGGGCTAATAGAATCTAGCATAAACAGGTGATTATAAGGTATCTTTATAGGTTCATAGGTTCATAGGTTCATACTAGGCTATCTGCCCTAGGGCATTTATAAGCCTAGCCAGAGTATGTTTGGCTTTCGCCACCCATTTTAAATTAATTTTGCTATGCCCTTTTTCGAGGTTAGTATACTGTGCCTCTGTCTAACAGTGACACAGAAGTGATACCCGGGGTAAACCTACGATCTCCCATCCACTTATCAAGATTCCTCTTGAAAAGAGTCAATGAGGGACTCTGCCTAACCTGGACTGGGATTTTATTCCAGAGTGAAGGGAGCCTCTGGGTTATGAATCTGTCCCTCCAGCATGTCCTATTTATTTCAGTGCTGAGGTTCAAGTCTCTCGAGCGTGTAGCTCGATGGGATTTGGATTTTTTGAGGTGCAGCATGTCCCTTAATTCCGGGTTGGACATGGCCTTATCCGTCAGGCACAGGTCACCTCTGAGCAGGCAGTATGCCACTGAGTAGAGCTGGAGTTTCTTTAACCGGGCAGCATATGGCATCTGTTTGAGCCCTTTGATCCTCTTGGTGAGGTACTTTTGGGGTCTTTCCAGTTGCTGCAGGTGTTTGGTAAGGTACATCCCAAAAGGGCATTGTACTCAATTATGGGCCTGATGAGGGATGAGTAAAGAGGCACGATGACCTCCCTAATCTAGATGTGAATCCCTTCATGATTAGGTGGGCTATATAAAATGTTTTTCTAACCACTTTGGCCACGTGGTTGTCAAATGAGAGATTGCTATCAACTTGGGTCCCCAGGTCCCTAATTACTTCTTCTGTACTTAATGGATTACCACCTATGTGGTAATTTGTGGGCACTTTGTTTTGCCAAAGGGGATGACTATACACTTTTGGCATTTAGCTTGAGGCCATGGCTCTGGCACCAGTTGTCTGTTTCTACGAAGCCCTTTTGGAGGATGCTTGTGTCGGCTGGAGAGTCGATTATGGCGCCCAGTTTGCAGTCATCTGCGAACTTGGTCAGCCACAGTCCTTCCGTGTTGGCCTGTACCTCCGAGAAATATATACCAAACAAGAGAGGTCCCAGGACTGAGCCTTGTGGGACGCCACTTGTAACTGGTTTGGAGTCTGACATGGCTCCAGCAATTCTAACCATGTGGGTTCTGTCCTTGAGCCAGTTTGCAACCCATCTAGTGACATAGGTGTTTATATTTAAGCTGGTGAGCTTATCTATAATGCCCGAGTTGGGTATTGTATCGAAGGCTTTTGCAAGGTCCAGATAGGCTGTGTGGACCACCTTCCCTTCGTCAATGGCCTTGGTGACTGTTTCAAAGAAGTCAACCAGGTTTAAGAGGCAGGATCTGCCCTTAACAAAGCCAAACTGGGTAGGATCCAGTGTCTGTAGGTTCCCAATATCTTTATTTATGAGGTCCACGATGATCCTTTCCATAGCTTTGCAGACCAAGCTAGTCAGGCTTATGGGGTGATAGTTTCCAGGGTCCGTTGAGGCACCACCTTTGTGGAGAGGGACCACTGTTGCTGTACGCCACTCTTTGGGTACATATCCTGTAGTAAGGCTGAGATTGAACAGTAGTTTTATGTTTGGGTTTAGCTCTTCTTGGAGTTCATGTAGGATGCAGCCTGGGACACCGTCTGGTCCCATTGATGCTGTGTTTTTGCTTTGGAGAGGGCGGCTCCCACCTGAGCATCTGAGATATCAGGGGGGCAGCACTCTGCTGGGATAGATATTTGCCCTTTTGGTGGGGAGGGGGGGGAGAAGTTTGCGCTGAACCTGTCAGCTAGGATGTTGGCAATGTCTGTGGGATCAGTGTATTTTTTGTCATTTTGGACTAATTCTGAGCATATCTGGGAATTCCCACCCAGGTTCCTAACATAACTAAAGAAAGCCTTGTGATTATCATTAGTGTCCTGTGCAATTTTTCTCTCGAAGCTGGCCTTTGACGATTTTATGAGTGCCCTTAGTATTTTGCTAATACTGATCAGAGATGCCTTCCCTTTTTGGGATTTTGCTCTATCATGTAGTAGCTTCCTCCTTCTATTGTATAGTTTGTTTATGGCTGGGGTCCACCAGACAGGTCGTCTGCCTTTGGAGGATTGGGTCTTGGTTTTATTTGGGATTGCATGATCCATGCAGTCCTGAAGGTGTTCATAGAATGCATTTATAAAGGATTCTGCAGTCTGGGCCGTATTTTCCACAGGACCGGGGGCTTTGAAGGATTCCACCTCGGTTTTGAGGAGTGTGAAATTTGCTTTAGAGAAGTTTTTCACTGTGGGTTTCTGGGCAGGGGGTGGGGTCAGGATGTGAATATCCAGTGAGATCAGTTTATGGTCTGATCTTACCAGTGAGGGATACACTTCTGGTCTGGAGCATAGAGTCCCCATGTTGGTGATGATCAGGTCCAGTATGTTTTCCCTCTTGTGGGAGTGCTAACAAGTTGTTCCATAGCATTTGAGTTTATGAATTCTAGGAACCTTTGGGCAAGGGTGTTGGAGCTAGAGTAATGCTCCCAATCTATGTTTGGGTAGTTGAAGTCGCCCAATATAATGGTGTTCGGAGAGACCTTCATATTTTCCAATGTTCTCAGGAAGGCCGAGTGGGGTTCCTGGGTTTGGGAGGGTGGTCTGTAGCAGGCTATAAACTGGAAGGCAGTTTTACCCACTGTTAGTTGCACATGGATAGTCTCTGATGCTTCGTGCTTTGCCACCAACCTGGAGGTGTGGGTATCTTTGATGAATATCGATACTCCCCATCCTTTTGTGGTTCGGTCCAAGTTTTGGGGCCGAAAAGCATGGTATGAGGTATAACCTGGTAGTGCTGGGGTGCTCTTGGGACCCCTGAACCAGGTTTCTGTTACTGCACAGATATCGATGTTCTCAATGCTAAGGAGAGTTTCGAGTGCATCTTGAGGTTTAGACTTCTAGCGTTGAGTAGCATTACTCTTAGTTTCTTATCCCTTGTGATACCTATGGAGGTGGGTTTGTCTTTTGAGCCTTGCCTAAAAAAGGCACTATGGGGGTAACAAGAGCCTTTGCCAATATCCGAAAGCCCAGGGGTGACAGGTGCAAGCCGTCCCTAGGAAAGCATCGTGGCTTGTCGTGCATATCATCCCAAGCTGATAGGCATTGGATCCCCTTTGAATGACACCAATACTTAAGCCAATTGTTGAAATTGATCATCTTGTCTTCATACTGTGGCATCATTCTTGGTGAGGGTAAGATGCTACTCAAGGTCAGGGTCATACCAGCCTGGGCTACATGCTCAGAGAGCTCCTCTATGTCTCTTTTCATGTAGTCCAGGGAGGTACGTCTCAGGTCATTCACACCAGCATGGACAATGACTGAGTCATATTTGTACTTGCCTTGGAGTGACCTGAGTGCTTGTGTTATGTGGCGGATCCTAGCGCCAGACAGGCTGCTCACCGTGACCTTCTCCTTGTTCAGCCTGGTGAGCGGGACGCCAGTGTGCCTGACGATAGAGTCACCTATTACAAGTGTATCAGGTGTGTTGTTTAGCCTTATGGGCTGTGACTGTTCGGCACACTGGCTTTGTGAGATATGTGTTGCACGTGTTTTTTTTGGGGGTAGCGGTTGCTTGGGTGTCTGCTTTGGAGGTCTCTGCTGCTTAGGCAGATCTTTATTTAGAGCCTCCGAGTATGTTTTTGTGTGATTATGTGTTTGGTTTGCTGTCGTGGTAGGTCTATGTGAGACTGGAATTGTAGTGAGTGTGGTTTCCTTCTCCTCCTGACTGGTTTTGCCAGTACTGAGTTGAGAGAGCTTAGCCTCCAGTTTGGCTATATGGTTGCATCTCTCACATGTGTTGGAATTTGTTGGGAGGAGGAGAGGGTTGTCTGTGTACATGAGGCAGTTGTAACATTGCCTCAAGATTCCCATATTCACCAGCTGGACCAGAGAGGAGATTGACAACTGACCTTTGGACATGCTAGAATAATATTGGGAATTCCTTTATAATTGAAAACAAGGGCCAATGGGGAGCGAGGGTGTAGTGCTTTTAATTTTTAGTGCTGACTTATAATTGCTTTAGTGAGCAAGTGCCAGGTAACAAGTGCAATGTGTTACAGGTAACTTAAATGCAAAACGACAAACAGTAACTTTCTTTCAAGCAAAGCAAGGAAATAAGTACAGTAAGCAATGCAGATATCACTAGGGATCCACAGAAGCTGAGAAGCCGCTTTTAGGTGGAATTAGCGCCCAGGGAAATAACAAGCATACAAACAAAGCTAGATTCAGCAGGCCTGAATCTAGTCTATGCTACAGCAAACAAGGTGTACCAATTTCAGTAAGATACAGTTCAAATATTCAGGCACTATAAACCTTTAACCAGAAATTCCCAGCTCAGAAGGGCAGAGTCCAGCCTCTCCTCCCACAAGAGTGCAGACCACGAACCTTCTTAATGTAAAATAACTGGCCTGAAGCCCAAGTGCTTAAACCAGAGCTAATACACTTTAAGAATAACAGACACTGAGCTCTCAATCAGCAGTTCCCAACTTAGAAGGATGAAAGCTACCTGTCCTGCCACCACAGTGCATGCCACAAACCTTCCTAATGTAGAACAACTGGTCTGAAGCCCAAGTGCTTAATCCAAAAGACTTAGAATGATAGCTACACTTTAACCAAGTTACTACCAAGCAGTAATAAATACAACTGAATACTTTAAATAATGCCTGGATTAGTGTTCAAGTTATACAAACAAAGCTAGATTCAGCAGGCCTGGATCTAGTCTATGCTACAGCAAACAAGGTGTACCAATTTCAGTAAGAAGCAGTTCAGATATACATGCACTATAAGGCTTTAACCAGAAATTCCCAGCTCAGAAGGGCAGAGTCCAGCCTCTCCTCCCACAAGAGTGCAGACCACGAACCCTCTTAATGTAAAATAACTGGCCTGAAAGCCCAAGTGCTTAAACCAGAATTAATACACTTTTAGAATAACAGACACTGAGCCCTCAATCAGCAGTTCCCAACTTAGAAGGATGTAAGCTACCTGTTCTGCCACTACAGTGCAGGCCACAAACCCTCTCAATGTAAAACTGGTCTGAAGCCCAAGTGTTTAAACTAAAAGGCTTAGAATGAGTTACACCAAGCAGTAATAAATACAATTGAGAATGTTTAAGATGACACAAAAGCAAAATAAAGTAGGAAGAAACACAAGTACAGTAAAAGCAGAAGAATTTTTTTTTTTTTTTTTTTTTTTTTTTTTTTAGAAAAGTAGCAAAAGCAGTAGTAAAGTAGTAAATACAATTCTCATGCAGTGCAAACTGGCACACTTGAATATGTAGCAATATTCGTCCCCTTATAAGCTTTTTTCAATTTGCTACTAACAGCACTAATACTTTGTATATTTTTTATTCTTTTGTATTCATTATTAATATACATTTTTATGCGAATTTTGTTTGATTGAGAGATGTAATGTTATGTATTGTAGATAAAATGTTTTACATATTAGTTTCAACAGCAAGTTTAGGCATTAGTATTCTTTACTGTGCGTGGATACATTCAGTGTATAAATTTGGTTAGCAATTATTCAATTGTCTAATTTTTATTGGATGTTTGAGTAATTGTTTGGGTATTTACTGTATGGTATGGATGATTTTCATTTACTCTGAAGAAGCCATTTGTAATGGTGAAAGCACTTAGCAAGTGAATTTGGATGCATTTGGATTAAAACTTCAAACTTCTGCCTTGTGCTTTGGACGAGGTTGCTGTCAACCTGTGTTCCTTGATCTCTTATAATGCCTTCTGTGTTCAGTGGACTACCGTCAATGTGGTAATTCAAGGGAATCGTTTTTTTTCCCAAAGGTGATGAAAACACATTTTTTGACATTGAGCTTAAGGCCATGGTTCTAACACTAGTCATTGGCCTCATTGAGGCCTTTCTGTAGGATAAGTAAACCAAAAATAAGAACCCTGGTAGTCAGTCTAAAGTCTGTTTATTATATAAAATCAGTTAAGCACTTTCATCAAACACAGTTGACTTTATCAGAACCTGAGACTGACTACGAGGGTGCTTATTTTTGGTTTACCTGTTCTTTTGGTAAGCACTTTTACACCATTAATTTGTTTCCATGCCTTTCTGTAGGATGTCAGCATCACTTGGGGAGTTAATAATAGCTCCCAACTTGCAATCATCTGCGAACTTTGTCAGCCAGAGTCCCTTTGTGTTGGCTTGAACTTCAGAGAAGTAGATACCAAACAGGAGAGGACCCAGGACCGAACCCTGTGAGACTGCACTCGTGACTGGTCAGCAGTCTGACTTGGAGTCAGCTACTTTCACACTGTGGGTTCTATCTGTGAGCCAGTTTGCAACCCACCTAGTGATATAGGGGTTGATGCCTAGCTTAGTAAGTTTTTCTATGATTCCTGATTGGGGAATGGTATCAAAGGCCTTGGCCAAATCAAGGTAGGCTGTATGAACCACTTTACCTTCATCCACAGCTCTGGTGACTGACTCAAAAAAGTCAACCAAGTTGAGCAGGCATGATCTACCCTTCACAAAACCAAACTGTGTAGGATCCAGAGTTTGGAGATTCCCTATATCCTTGTTTATTAGGTCCATGATGATGCATTCCATAGCTTTGCATATCAGACTCATCAGGCTAATGGGGTGATAGTTCCCAGGGTCTGTAGTCGCTCTTCCTTTGTGGAAAGGGATGACTGCAGCAGTGCACCATTCGGTAGAGACAAAGCCTGAGGTGAGGCTGTGATTAAACAGGGCACAAAGGTGAGGTGCCAGTTCACTCTGTAGTTCATGTAGAACACAGCCAGGGTTACTGTCAGGTCCCATAGAAACTGCATTCTTGGCCTTGGACAGTGCTTTTTTAACCTGTGCAACAGTAATACTAGGTGCCTGACAATCTACTGGTATTGTGATTGGTCCTTTGGGGGGGAGAGGGGTAAAGTTAGCATTGAATCTGTCAGGCAGTATATTTGCAATATCTGTTGGCTCGGTATAGGAAGTAACACTGTGCAGTAGCTCAGAGCATATCTGTGTATTGCCATGGAGATTCTTTACATAACTATAGAAGGCCTTGTGGTTGCCTTTACTATCTACTGCAATTCTGTTTTCATAGCTAGCTTTAGAGGATTTGATGAGGGATCGCAAACTTTTGTTGGGGCTGATATGGGAGTTTTTCCAGTCTTGGGACTTCATCTTATTCTGCATCAGTTTACTCCTTCTGTTGTAGAGTTTGTTTATTGCAGGGGGCCACCAGATTGGCTTCTTTTTTTTTTTTTTTGAGGAGAGCACCTTAGTTCTATTGGGTATGTCGAGATCCATGCATTTGTGTACGTGTTTGTACAGTGCATTGGTGTATGATTTGGCAGTCATCCAACTATTCTCCTTTTGCATGGGTGCCGTGAAGTTAGCCACCTCGGTTTTTA
The DNA here is from genome assembly GCF_019279795.1 of Protopterus annectens. NCBI lineage: Eukaryota > Metazoa > Chordata > Ceratodontiformes > Protopteridae > Protopterus > Protopterus annectens. Next base: position 366,354,358 of record NC_056736.1, on the reverse strand, counting down.
GGATTCCAAAGTTAACTTTGGAGAAGTTTTTCATGGTGGTTACCTTTGTGGGGGTGGGAGGGATGTGGATTTCCAAGATGATTAGCTTGTGATCGGATCTAACCAGGGAGGAGTTGACTATTGGTGTAGAGCAACAGTCGCCCATGTTAGTAATGACCAGGTCAAGGATGTTGCTACCTCTAGTGGGAGTAAGAACAAGCTGGTCCAGGGCATTGGAATTAATGAATTCCAGAAAGCGTTGGGCAAGTGTATTGGTACATGAGTAGTTTTCCCAGTTAATGGAGGGGTAGTTGAAGTCGCCCAGTATGAGAGTGTTAGGTTGGACCCTAATATTCTCCAGGGTGCTTAGGAATGTGGAGTGTGAATCTTGGGACATGGTTGGGGACTTATAGCAGACTACGACCTGAATCTCTGTCTTACCCAATGTTAGCTGCACCTGAAGTATCTCAGATGAGTTATGTTGGGCTACCAGTCCGGAGGTTTGCGCATCCTTTATGAATATGGAAACACCACTGTCTTTGGAGCTTCGGTCCAAGTTCTGGGGCCGAAAGGTGTGGAATGAGTTGTAGCCTGCTAGTGCAGGGGTGCTTTCGGCTGCCTTGAACCAGGTCTCTGTTACAGCACAAATGTCGATGTTCTCCATTTTAAGGAGTACTTTGAGCAAGTGCATTTTGAGATTTAGATATACAAGTTTATATGCTTTTACAACAATATGCTAGTCTCAGAAACACTGCTTGGTTTTATTGCTGCCATTCTTAGCTGTTTTCTTCTAGATTAATTATTCTTCCACATGCATGACATGTATGCAGTTTAATATGTTGTATGTACAATTATAGCTATAGATGCTGCTACAAAACTGTTTAATTGCTGAAATCTACAAAATAATGATACAAATTATACAGGTATAAGTTACAGAAAAACACTTTTGTAAGTCTCATCATTAGTATAAACTGGATGTGCTAGATTTCAAACAACAGAGTTTATCATTTGCTTTTATATCTTATGTTGCAGTCACCACTGTGTGCAGCTTGATTTACTACTCAGCTAGCTGTAGCAGACATAGCTCTCAACCAGTCAGAGACAAATCTCAACAGATTCATGGACAAATCCAGAAATAATCAGGGACAATTAGGGAGTCTTTTAAAATATTAGCTCTATTAACTTGAGACATTGACAGAGCAAAATAATTCTCCAAAAGTCACCAATTTTAGGAGGGATTAAGAGGGACAGAGCTAAAATTTGAAAATAAGGGACATTTGAGAGGTATGGTAACAGATGTAACTGTTGGGAAGAACTACATTATGGGTACTTCTTCATAAACTTATGTACATATGTAAACATACTTCCTATGCAGAAAGATTAGGACCTGTACAAAACAAAACCTGAAAGCATGCATCATCCTACATTGTCAGGCAGAATCCAAATGTTCGCTGATAATTATCTGCAGGTTTTTAGATATAAAGGCAGCCGTGTATTTTGCAGACTATCAGATGTGACGACACTACTACAATGGAGAGAGAGAAGGAAACACAAATTATTGTACTGAACATCAGTTAACATCTCTGGTCCCCCTCACAGCAGAAGAGGATCTCTCTGCCCAGGTTCACTTTGCTACACTGTTAATATGGCCTTCTTTTCAGATGCAGACTAAAATAAAAGGAATTCAGTGAAACAGAGACCCAGCGCTCTTCCATTATCCTTTTGAAGTGCTCAGGGTGAGAAATGAAATTAGAAATGATGCTTTCTCCTTTGTATCAGCATTTTCCTAGTCTTCCTGACAAACTTCATGATTAGAATATGTCACAAACCTTAAGGAGTTATTCAGATATAGGAAGCTTGGTACTTGTTTCAGTATATAGTCCACACATCTACAACCCCTTTTTCCCATTTTTGCAGATGGGCCAACTGGAATATAGTGTAGTTCATACAGTGATGATCTGCAAACCATCACTCTCAGAACTAACAGCAATTAATCACAATTCGCAAATTGTAAGACTAGCTATAACTCAATGTGTATTTTAACGGAATAAGGCAATTAAAAGAGTGTTTTACATGTGTATGTGCATGTGTGTGTGTGTGTGTATGTGTGTGTGTGTGTGTGTGTGTGTGTGTGTGTGTGTGTGTGCGTGTGTGTGTGTGTGTGTGTGTGTGTGGGGTGACTAATGGCCCCTTCCACACTCGCGTAGAGTGCTAAGCTTCTTTAACCTCATCTTAATTATTCTTGCTTCCAGGACAACACAGTACACATACTTGTATTTTTTTATGTGTTGCCCACATTTATGCTTCCACTTCCTGCTCAGATCTGGTTCCGTCACTGTATCTAATGCAGTCTCTATAGTACTGCCTGCATGGGTAGTATTCCAGATGCCTTTTGATAGCTGTGCTTTCAGCAAAAGACAACTTGATCTGATCAGCCTTTCTGACCAACTTTTGTTCAGTGATACATGCTTTATATAGCTACCTTCAGCAAATACTAAATGAGGAGTAACCTTATTGAGAGGGATAATTTCCACGTTCAATAAGCCCTCTGATTTATGCATTTCATATTCCTGTTAGAGTGACATGTGCTTGTTACTGCACTGATATCAACTCTATAACAAATATGTGTGGAATAACTCTCTAGCATGCTGAATATTTGTTCCCAAATTCTACTAAAACATGATACTAGAATTTACATATTCAATACTAACCTTGTACTGCCATGATCATATTTGCTTTTCTTTTTTTTCTAAATGTTTTTATTAAAAGTTTCCAAAGCACATTGCAAAACAAAATTTTTATCATACATAATAAAAAGCAACTAAACAAGTATTTACAATAGTGTCTGTCAATTACTTCAAATATAATCAGTTATATTTCAAGGAAAAACATTAACTCTCTGATTCATTAACCTCCCGTACAGGACTAGCTTAGTCCTGCAAGGAAACACCTGTTTAGGAGCAGGACGGCAGTGCACTATGCATAGTAATGAAGGCGGACTGACCGAGCTCCTAGGCTTACACTGAGCGTGTACAAGTGCAGGGGGAACAATATACGTCACGTACAAATAGGCATACCCCCCCCCACCACAGCCAGACACGTCTTCTCTGCAATACACTAAAGTGTTACAGATCCCATAAGCAGGACCTGACATGACATGTATATAACATGTAAACAGTACTACAACCCACCTTTATGATGTTAGGCTGGTATTGGTAACATATAATGCAGTGCAGTGTGGCTCCCATAGGAAATGTAAAATATGGAAGCTATCAACATCCCCGGGATACATATACATAGACACATATATGCAGATACAGATATACATATATATATATATATATATATATATATATATATATATATATATATATATACATATATATAGATATACATCTGACTACACAGACACATGCAGAGATATGTGCAATAAGATACATATGTAGAAGGTGCACACAATATGGAACAGCCACTATGCCTACAGTTCACACCTGAACAACTGGACACTGTATGGACCACCCATACAATTACAGTCGTTGTCTGCAACATATACCCACAGAGAGGTCATAGGAAAAACACCACACACAGGTTTTCAGAAATGGAAAACCTTTATTTGTGTACTATTAAAGTTCTATATACCATGTCATATAGCTGTGCAGACACTGACATCCATATAAACAGAGTAATGCAACTGTGATACAGTGATACTAAGACAGTAGTCTGGAAAGGTTCACAGCTGTCGCTGTCCAGGCCAATGCCTTCATATTGTACAATAGTAAAGACAGACAGGGCCACAGGATACCAAACAAACAGTATGTAATACACGTGTATAGTTCAGCAGCCTCCATCTACACTCTGTACAAACTCACTAGGTGTTGAAGACTTCAGTTGACCAAATGGGATGTAACTGTTACATAACAAGGCATAACTGACACCATCACAAGCACACTGACAAACAGAACAGTCTTGTATTGCAGGAGGCAATAGGCCTGCATTAACCCAATGTATGTGAGTAATGTAAATATAGGTGAAGTATACGGTACTGTACATGCAGATACCTTAAGGCAGTTCACCCCTGATACACCCACACTTTGTAACAGCCTAGGTCAGTTATGTTGCATCCCCCCAGACTCAATACTACAGGCCCATATACCACTGTTACATACACTGGCCTCTGGAGTGCATAAGGGCACACATGTATTGTTTTGGTGTAGCCCACACATATATGGCCCCAGCACCACTGTATGTGTGGGGGGATGCAACAGCAGTGGACTGATGGCAGCAATGGCAGTGTTATATACACACAGCCCACTACAGAACAACCCCTGACAGCATGTCATATGTGCAAAGCTTGGTATGTAGGTGGAGGACAGAGGCTGGACACAGGCCCATATGTGGGAAACTGTTACCATACACTAAGCAAGTTGCTGGTGTTAAAGGATAGTCTGCAACCTACCCTCAGCCAGGGAATTGAAGTTAGAAACATAAATGGATGTACCCATGTACTGATAGCATTCACCACAAGCACACACTGTCAGTGACATATCTGACACAGGACCTGTGTGATGGACAGACAAAACATGATAGGCACACCTCTGACCACCAACAGAATAGGCCCACAGTTAAGAGCTATGCAGACAGACTGTATTCCTAGGTAAATTAGTATATACACACACACCCTGTAACACCAGTACTATACAAAGCATAACACAACTCTACTCACACTCTGTCTTTAGTTCTGGAACCTCCTACAAATATGTAGCTGGCCTAAGTGTGCCAGTTCCCCTGGAAGAGGTACTGCTACCTGCTGTCTGTTACATTGATGCCCACACACAGGAATGATGTCCATCACACCGGAAAGGTAAAGGGACCACGCCCACATAATGTAGTGATTTATAGTAGCTGGTTGCCATGACAGTGGTAATTGGAAGTACTACACAGCAAGCTGCATGCAGTTAACAAGTGCAGGACACTGATTGGTGCAGAGGCCATCACCTGATCAAGTGCATCACCTACTAAAGCCAAGCTGCAACCTACCCCAAACAGCTCAATCCAGTCACAGGATAGAGAAAGCAAACAGGAAAAAAAAAAAAATGAGAATAGAAACATTTACAGCTGAAAACGCACCCAGCTACTCAGCTGCAAGGCAGTATTACATACTTCCCAAACAGGTATGTGAAGTATATGTACATGTATTAGAATGTAGTACCTGGCCCATAGTACTGTGATAGATGATGTGGAATGCGTTATATGTGCCAGCAGATGTTGTTGTGATGATGGTCAACTGAACAACTGCTATGGACAATAGTGTTTGTCCCTGTGGGTAGAGGGCCATAGCTGTTAACTGTGCAGGTCAGTACTGACAGACAGGATGTAAGCCATCATAGTGTGTGTTGTGTAATGGGGAATATGCATATGATGTGGCTAATAGCCAGTGGTGGAAGTAATGCCAGTATGATGGACATGTGGGAGCCATGGACCACGACTGGTAGGATACCCAGGTGAATCTGTAATGTAGCATGGAGGAATGCCATAGGTGTGTAATAGAGTTACCTGCTAACAGGTCCCACATATACCCGACCAATGTCAGGCCATGTCCATATGTGGCAGCTGTCTGTGTTGTAGCAAGGCAGAACAGTGCAGCTGTGCAGGGAGGTGTCATGAGATTGTGGAGCTGATGTCTGAATTTACCCCACATATAGGTATGCATATGTGTACATATGTCACAGATTTAATATCTAAGGATAAATGTATATCAGCATGTATGTCCAGAAATATACATATACCCATGTGTAGACATATATATGTGCACATATATATGAAGTCACATATATCTACACACATATAGATAAATACCGATATGCAAATGTCTACATCTGTACAAACACACACACAAACAGATATGTATGGAAAGACATGTCCCCTATATCACTACCACAGTGATGTGTTCTATGTGTGAGGCAGCAGCACACATAGCTATACAGACAGATATCTATATCTGGCAGTGTGTGCACCACGGACAGGCATATCACATGTTAGCCCCGTCCTAGCACCACAATGCCCCTGCCTGTCAAGTATGCAATGGGATTATGGGAAAGTATGGCAGATACACACGTGGAGGTGGTCGGGATTGGTAGATATAGAGGGCAGTCTACAGGGGTGGTATGTGACACATGTGGTGAGTAAACACTGTTGATGGTTTGTGTGGTCCGTGATGTGGACACCCCATGGTCCCCAATATGGGCACAATGGGGCCAAGGCTCCACCAACTGCCACTCACAACAGCAGTCCATGTCCTGAAGGTGCCAGGTCTGGTGGCTGAGCAGGAGGAGCATGTTGGCCATGTGAATGTGTACTGGGTGCCTCAGACTGATGTAGCACATCCCTCATGTGTCTTTGGAGCCTGGTATGGAACAGACCCTAGACCTGAGCTCAGGGGACAGGAACATGTTGGTGTGTGCCCAAGGGGGGGGTGGGCCAACATCCCCTGGGTGGTTCCTCCTGATGGTATTGCTGTAACAGTACACGAGGATGCCCGAGGTTGGCACACACATGTGATGTGGCCAGGTATCCTGGTCAGATGGGTGTGGAGAGGTGGATCATCTGGCCAATAGAACATATACATGTTATTGTGTCACTGTCATAGTACATATGTTGGTAGTAATAGTCTACACAATCCCATTACATGTCCAACAGCATGCAAAGAACTTCCCTATAACACAGTCTGTCAGATGTGCAGCAATCTTGCCAAGGCCTTTGACACCATCCCCCACTCTGGAATCATAGATAAACTTACTAAGCTGGGCATTAATCCCTATGTCACCCAGTGGGTTGCTAACTGGCTTACTGATAGAACCCACACTGTAAAAGTAGCCGGCTCCAAATCCAGCTCCAGACAAGTGACAAGTGGAGTATCTCAGGGTTCAGTTCTGGGACCGCTCTTGTTTGGCATCTACTTCTCTGAAGTACAGGCCAACACTAAGGGACTCTGGCTAACAAAGTTTGCAGATGACTGCAAACTGGAAGCCATTATTGAATCCCCAAATGATGTGGATACTCTACAAAAGGGCCTTAGAGAAACAGATGCTTGGTGCCAGAGCCATGGGCTCAAGCTCAATGCCAAGAAATGTATAGTTATCCCCTTTGGGAAAAAACATGTATCCGTGAATTACCATACAGGTGGCAGTACACTAAACACCGAAAGTGTGATAAGAGACTTAGGGACACAGGTGGACAGTGGTCTCACCTTCGATAACCACATCACCACAACAGTCAGGAAATCCTTCTATGTGGCACACCTCATCATTAACTCATTAACCCCGAGTACCATCTCACAGCGCCTCTGTGCTTACACCCAAGTGCGCTGTGAGACGATAGGAATTGTAAGCTGTTACCACCAAGTACCTTCCACTGACGTGACAAACTGCAATGTAGATTTTCAATGTGAGCAGCATGTAAAACATAACAAGTGGAGTATCTCAGGGTTCAGTTCTGGGACCGCTCTTGTTTGGCATCTACTTCTCTGAAGTACAGGCCAACACTAAGGGACTCTGGCTAACAAAGTTTGCAGATGACTGCAAATTGGAAGCCATTATTGAATCCCCAAATTATGTGGATACTCTACAAAAGGGCCTTAGAGAAACAGATGCTTGGTGCCAGAGCCATGGGCTCAAGCTCAATGCCAAGAAATGTATAGTTATCCCCTTTGGGAAAAAACATGTATCCGTGAATTACCATATAGGTGACAGTACACTAAACACCAAAAGTGTGATAAGAGACTTAGGGACACAGGTGGACAGTGGTCTCACCTTCGATAACCACATCACCACAACAGTCAGGAAATCCTTCTATGTGGCACACCTCATCATTAACTCATTAACCCCGAGTACCATCTCACAGCGCCTCTGTGCTTACACCCAAGTGCGCTGTGAGACAATAGGAATTGTAAGCTGTTACCACTGAGTACCTTCCACTGACATGACAAACTGCAATGTAGATTTTCAATGTGAGCAGCATGTAAAACATGCTTAAATCATAGTCTGACTTGTTCTTTATATCATTTACCTACGATTCAGTGTGTTTTTACATGCTACTCACATTGAATTTTTTGAAGAAAATCACTTGTAAAATGGTCGATTATGCAAGTAGTGGCAGCCAATCGGATTATTGCAGTTTCGAAGGTCTCGTGTTTTTTCTTCTGCCAGCGACAAGAACTGCTTCTTACAGCTGAATTAATTTCACCTGTTTTAAGGTAAGCTGACATTATGTAGACTAGGGTAGTGGGTTTGAGTCTTGTGTATTTTTGTGCACTGATTGCAAGTGCGTGCAGAGAGAATGAAGCGTGTATGTGTATGTATATAGAGGTGCCTGCATGTGTGTATGGGAGAGCGAATGGTACAGGAGTGAATGAAGATTGTGTGTATGAATATTGAAGCACCTGCTTGGGTATATGAGAGAGCGATCGGTAAATGAATGAATGCAGAGTGTGTGTATGAATGTAGATGTGCCTGCGTGTGTGTATGAGAGAGCGATCGGTAAATGAATGAATGCAGAGTGTGTGTATGAATGTAGAAGCACCTGCGTGTGTGTATGAGAGAGCGATCGGTAAATGAATGAATACAGAGTGTGTGTATGAATGTAGATGTGCCTGCGTGTGTGTATGAGAGAGCGATCGGTAAATGAATGAATGCAGAGTGCGTGTATGAATGTAGAAGCACCTGCGTGTGTGTATGAGAGAGCGATCGGTAAATGAATGAATACAGAGTGTGTGTATGAATGTAGATGTGCCTGCGTATGTGTATGAGAGAGCGATCGGTAAATGAATGAATGCAGAGTGTGTGTATGAATGTAGATGTGCCTGCGTGTGTGTATGAGAGAGCGATCGGTAAATGAATGAATGCAGAGTGTGTGTATGAATGTAGATGTGCCTGCGTGTGTGTATGAGAGAGCGATCAGTAAATGAATAAATGCAGGGTGTGTGTATGAATGTAGATGTGCCTGCGTGTGTGTATGAGAGAGCGATCGATAAATGAATGAATGCAGAGTGTGTGTATGAATGTAGAAGTGCCTGCGTGTGTGTATGAGAGAGAGATCGGTAAATGAATGAATGCAGAGTGTGTGTATAAATGTAGAAGTGCGTGTGTGTATGAGAGAGCGATTGGTAACTGAATGAATGCAGAGGATGTAGAATCTAAGTGTTATAACCTAGATTAATCCTGACAGACCATACTAATTATAGAAAGGTATAATTAACATAAACAACAATCTGCAGTCACTAGCAATAGACAAGGTATAATATAGTACAAGGACATAATGAGAAAGAAACATCCTATCCCACTTTCTTTCTCCATTCTCTTTCTGTGGTGCTGGTTGAGTAACACTGAATATTATAAGTAGTACAATATAATGTGCTGCATTTTACAGATGTATGAGTAATTTACTCAGTCATCATACGAATAGCATCAGGTTCTGAGAAAGTCACTTAGAAAAAAATCTTAGTATATTCCTAAAGGAGAAACTGCACACTTTTATCAGTTGCTTTTCAGATGGTGAAAATATAACTGACACCAACTGAAATGTCCAAAAAATGTGGTTATTTCACTATGTAAGCTGTACTTTTCACGTTCAGTATAGGAGCCTTATATATCCACATTTGGTTTAATATGCTCTAGTATGCTTGACCTACATGATCAGAAATAGTAACACAGGTAAGGTTCAACTTTTTCTGTTGGCAATATTGCACTCTTGTCCTTCCTTAACTTTCCGCTAGCTATGTTTTCTACTCTTTTTAACAGTTTACTCAGGTAATAAGGAAATACAGTATTACACCAGTGTGTTTCAAACCAAATCATTGTGCATGGGTTTTTAAACATAAAGCAAATATTTAAAGTATCAATCACCTTTAACTCCACTTAACCGTCTAGAATAACAATTAGAATGTGAGGAATATAACTGACTGCATGAGCTCACTCTGCAGGTCTACAGAGCCTGAGATGGATAGTTGCTGTTGACAGTTATATTAAAATGATGTTTTGATAGTTCATACTTTGTTCTAATGCCAAATGCTCTGTCAGACTTCTACAAAGTAATGACTGTGTCATGGCCCAAGATATTCTTGCAAACTTTTAGACTGAACACTGTCAGCAAGACATTTAGAACTCCAGAAATTCTCAACATTTAGAACTCCAGAAATTGAGGCAAGCCAGATTTTCTCATCTAGGATTGCTTTACTTTGTATAGTTACACAGGAGGTATTAAGAGAAATGCAACAGAAATTAAGCTGAAAAGTTTAAATCAAATGCATAAACATCACATGAATACATTGTTTGCAATGTGCTTTAAGGCTTCTTAATTTGGCACTAGAAAACAAAGATACTCCAAACCTGTTTTTTTTATTATTGTTTTCATTTAAAAACAGCAATGATTTTTGAAAGTGTTTTTCTCATTTGCATCTTGTTAAACGTGTTAAACATGTACATTATTGAAGTCATATGCTTTGGAGTTTGCTTCCAGGAACGCTTTTATTAGCAGTCTGACAGGTGCTGATGGAGAGGACCCATGCAGCAGCTGTGACCTTCACTGTCAAGGACAAAACTTTCTTCATTTGTACTACACCAGTCAAACAAACAACACAGGTTCCAAAACCTGCTTCACTCCAGTGCTCAAAATAAATGATCATGCTGATAAATGTACAAAGTATGCATCCGGTTTGTGTAGAAAATGGTACAACTATAACTTGTTACTTTGATATGAAAAAAAAATGCAATCATTTTATCTTTTACAGATTTTATTTCAACAGATATTGCACAGAAATAATTCTACTTGATACAGAGGGATGTATCCGTTATTTTTGTTGTTATTTAAACTGCACATTGACATAAGGATCATAAGACAAAAATATTAAACAGCCTCTCAAATGGAAAAATAAATGTACTTTACTGTATCTAGATTTTCCCTGGACCGAGGGCAGGTAATATTAGAAACCTAATGGAAAACAGTGAGCTAAGGTGGATATAAAAACTGAGACCAGAGAAAGGGGAGGATTACATGGGAAACAGTTTTTTTCCAAACATCTTTATTGAATTTACACATATATAACAAAGGCAATCTTACATTTATATAAATGAAAAACATACAAAATCATATCACTTTAGTTGCAAACAGTATACATCAAAAACAGCATTGAAACAACTGTAGTTGTAAACATTCCCATTTTTTTCGTATGTAGTTTGCTCCATCCCTTTTCCTAAAGATCCCAGTTCCAGTTGTTTTATCTCAGTTACTATATTCACTACTACTTGTAAAGTTGGTCTAGACTTAGATTTCCATTTTCTAGTAATTGCTTTTCTGGCAGCCACCATAATTAGACTCATAATTATAAGGATGTTGCTTGGCGAAATAATTCATTGTGTATCAGGAAAGTGCTTGTGCATACATGGTCTCACTGCTGAAGTGACTGCTGGGACAATTTGTGTCATTTTGGTGCCTGTGTATACAGAATGCAAACAACTGGAGGGGTTACGGGACATATAGAAAGTCAGTCTGCAAATTACATTGGGACACATCACTTCTGCTTGTATTATTCTATTTGTGATTATCACGTCTGCTTGTATTATTCTATTTGTGATTATACTGCCTCTGTGAGATAAAGGTTATCACTAGGTGATTACTGACAACATGGAGCTACCATATTTTTTGTGCATTTCACCTGGCTTTGTCAGTCATGTGTGGAATTTAGGTGGGAGGAAGGGCTCATTAATATCTAAGTGTTATACTATTTGACTAGATGACTCAGGTCTTCTCTTTACTGATGACAGAGTCTGTGTTGCATAACAGCTGCACAATGTAATATAATGAATGCCTACTCAACAGGTTATGTGCAGCAATTATCGCCTGTGTCTCAGCATGCATACCTTTGCAGTAATGAAAGGAAGGTCATTATCACATTAGCAATATGTGCAGTTACAATAGAGCAGTGAGTCATTATCACTTTTCTGGGAAAAGTCTCAGCTGCTGTCACTGTTATTCACATAAGTAGAAGTCGTTATCACTTTGATGACTGCAAAAGCCAGGTTGTGTTTTTTCCTCTGCTAGAAGTCATTGCAAGCAACCCCGCCTCATTCTTCATCAACTGCCTAGCCTCCTAACCTCCTGATTAGGAGGGGGTTAGGAGGCTAGGCTATATATATATATATATATATATATATATATATATATATATATATATATATATATATATATATAAAATGTGTGTGTGTGTGTGTGTGTGTGTATATATATATATATATATATATTTATATTTATATGTGTGTGTGTATATATATATATATATATATATATATATATATATAATTTATATAATTTGTGCATATGTGTGTATATGGAAATATATGTATGCACATAATGTACTTGCACATATATACATTGTTCACAAACACACACATACACACACACACACACACACACATATATATATATATATATATATATATATATATATATTTGTGATTGTGCGCATCTCAACATTTTCCTGAAGGGGTCATTTGGGTGATTGTTTCATTTAGAACATGTACTAATGAAAACGTTGGAAGGGTAAATAATTAATTTGTGTACCAGGTGTGTGTGTGTGTGGTAAAAGAATGGTGCCTGTATGTTGTACTCATGTGCAGATATCAAAGTTTGTTTCGGACTTAGGTTATGGAAATTATGATTTTTTTTCATATTTTTGGTAAATAACTTTGCAAGGGAATATCTGACTGTGCTAATACCTTATTTTGAAAACAGTATTGATAGTTCTAACATGGGAAAAGAATGGTGTCTGTAGGTTGTACTCATATGCAGATATCAAAGTTTTTTTCGGACTTAGGTTATGGAAATTATTTTTTTTTTCATATTTTGGTAAATAACTTTGCAAAGGAGCATCTGAATGTGCTAAGTAATACCTTATTTTGAAGACAGTACGGATGGTTCTAACATGGTAAAAGAATGGTGCCTGTATGTTGTATTCATGTGCAGATATCAAAGTTTGTTACGGACTTAGGTTATGGAAATTATGATGTTTTTTCATATTTTGGTAAATAACTTTGCAAGGGAGCATCTGAATGTGTTAAGTAATACCTCATTTTGAAAATATTATTTATAGTTCTAACATGGTAAAAGAATGGTGCCTGTATGTTGTACTCAAAGGCAAATATCAAAGTTTGTTTGGAATTAGGTTATGGTAATTATGATTTCTTTTTTCATATTTTGGTAAATAACTTTGCAAGGGAGCATGTCAGTGTGCCAAGTAATACCTCGTTTTGAAGACAGTGTTACCCCTTACAACATGGTAAAAGAGCTATGTCTGTGCCCTCTACACATGTACAGATATCACAGTTTGTTTAGTCTTGCACGATTATGAAAATTATACATTCACAATACTTTTCATTATTATGCCCATATCTTTGCAAGGGAGCATGGTGATCACACAAATGATGCATCATTTTGAAGCTGACATTCAGATGCACAACTTCTACACTGATATGTAGGCTCTGTCTGTTACAGGTGATGAGATATTATGCTTTGTTTATTTATCAATTATGAAAAAATATATAGTAATCATATTTGTGTGAATATCTCAAGAAGGGAACATCACACAGTAATGGTTAAGGTATCATTTTAAAGCTGACATTCATATTAACAAATTACATTCAAATTGTATGGGTCTGCATGGTACATTGACCAAGATATTGTGCTTTGTTTTTCCAAAAAGGTAAAAAATATGCACAATATCAGCATTCCTTGCCAAATATTTAATGATGACTTTGATATACACTATAAACATTTACACTGTTGGAAAGGTCAGTGTCTGCTGAACAACTTTCATGTTTACATTTTTAGTCTAGCACCTATTGTTAAAGAGTTATGAACATTTGTTTTCTGTATGGTTTTATAAATGGATTTTCTGAAAATGAGCTCAGGCTGCACTGTTGTTCCTATGGTGGAATTAAGCATGTAGCTTTTCCTGAGCTGCTCCGGAGTGAATGAGTTAAGGGCTTTTCATCCAGAAAAAAGGAGGTCATTGTCCCACTGTACTCATCCCTCATTAGACCCATTATAGAATACAACGCCCAACTTGGTATGTAGCTCTCAAGACATTTGCAACAACTGGAAAGGCCGCAGAAATACCTCACTAAAAGAATCACAGGCCTAAAGCAGATGACCTGTGCTGACCACCTTAAAAAACACCAGCTATATTCTGTTGCATATCGTCTGCTCAGAGGCGATCTCTGCTTAACACACAAGGCCATGTCAAACCCAGAGCTGTTGGACATGCTACACTTAAAGAACTCCCAATCCCTCAGAGCCACATGCTCCAGGGATCTAAACCTTGTCATCACAATAAACAAAACATGCTGGAGGGATAAGTTCCTGACCCAGAGACTTCCCAGACTCTGGAATAGATTGTCCATATATGTCAAGCAGAGTGCCTCTTTGGCCCTCTTCAAAAGGAACCTTGACGATTGGATGGGAGAAAGGAAATTCACCCCGGGGATCACGTCAGTCGCCCTGTTAGCCGGGGTCCAGGGAAGTAAATAGTGTGGGAAGAAATAGCCAGGGAATTGTTATGGCTAGGCTTGTATAGGCCCTAGGGCTGATAGCCTAGTACCAACCTATGAACCTATAATCTCAGAGCAGCCATACCACTGGCATATATGTAACAATAGTGGCCCTTATAGTGGCATGCAAGTGAATAGTCTGTAACAGGCCAGCAATATTAGTGCCCACACAGGGGACATGGCTACAGTCACATAGCAGAAGGTGTGGTACACTACACAATCTGTCCAAATGGTAGTTAAGCTTTAGCCATATCTAATGAGTTGTGTGTATAGTCTATTGAAGCTGATACGGTGGGGGGAGTGACAGAGATGTGTATTATGAACTGTGCTAACCTTGCCATATGAGTCACTCAGGCCTGTTCCCATCCCCATGTTTTTCAGGCACGATGGCACACATCAGGCTGCCAGCATATTCTACAGAGGAGAATGATGTAATCATAAACCACCTGGTTCTGCAATACCAGGTCCTGTTTGGCAGGGCAGCACAAGAACAGCAGGAGCGGACCACCCTGTGGAATGATCTTGTCCACAGGGTCAATGATGTCGGCCTGCATAACCACAGTTATGAGCAGGTCCGGCATCATTGCAGCGACCTGCTTTGCAATGCCTTTCAGCATGCTGCCACAGTCCGGGGGATCACCTTGCCACAGGGGGGGCCATGCCATGCATCACCCCCTGACACATGTGGAGGAGCTCCTGGCCAGCCTCGTGGCATCTGCTCATCCAGAACACCATCAACCACTGGACCCCGTAGTGGAGGTGGGTGTCACCCACACAACAACCAAGGAGTCTGCAGGTAAGGACACAGAGCACATCATTAGACCACTGTTGTGTAAATATCCGCAGTGGTACAGGTAGATCATGCATATCTGATATGTCATACAAATATTGTGTTGCTGTGTTGCAGTAATAAACAGATGTCCAGATGTGGTAGTATTGTGTGAATTTACAGTTGATGTATGGTAGTACTGCACCCAGCCTGTAGCAATGCCACAGGTATGGCCACTGACATTGCATCTCTCACACACTTATGTAGGTCCCTCCTACCACTGTTGTGTAAATATCTGCAGTGGTACAGGTAGATCATGCATATCTGATATGTCATACAAATATTGTGTTGCTGTATTGCAGTAATAAACAGATGTCCAGATGTGGTAGTATTGTGTGAATTTACAGTTGATGTATGGTAGTACTGCACCCAGCCTGTAGCAGTGCCATAGGTATGGCCACTGACATTGCATCTCTCACACACTTATGTAGGTCCCTCCTACCACTGTTATGTAAATATCTGCAGTGGTACAGGTAGATCATGCATATCTGATATGTCATACAAATATTGTGTTGCTGTATTGCAGTAATAAACAGATGTCCAGATGTGGTAGTATTGTGTGAATTTACAGTTGATGTATGGTAGTACTGCACCCAGCCTGTAGCAGTGCCACAGGTATGGCCACTGACATTGCATCTCTCACACACTTATGTAGGTCCCTCCGGGTTAACAGCAAAGCAGCAGCCTGAAGTTATTGAGTATGTCTTATGTAGATGCATGTCAACACATCGGACATGTAATGGTGATATTATATTCCATGCACACATCTAACACACCTTGAATGCGTGCTGTACATGTGAATATATTGTTGCTGTGAAGTGCATGGTCTCACAGGGGCGAACATGATGGGGTATTGAAAGGGTATGTCACACACCTGCATGACAACTAACATCCTGTCATTGCGGAATGTGTCCACAGGGGGTAACATACTGTTGGTAGACATGGCCTACAGTAATGACATGTTCTGGACAACACCCATATACAGTGCAGCACCAGTGTACATAGCTGTAGGGCAATGCCAACTGCTGCTGAGATACACTATGGCATATGGCATTACAGTAGTCCACATTATCAGCTGGGTCTAAGCTGCAACATGTGGTGTGCAGTGTATGGGACAATGCAAGCTGATACATATGTGTAGTGCCTACCTGTCATGCATCTGCATAAATGCTGAGGGGGGGGGTCTCAGCATGAAAACACCAGTGTACTGCAGCAGGGATCCTAAGGATGGTAGGAATGGCTCTATCTGCATATAGTCAGGTCCAGGACCTGTGGCAACTGTAACTCTACCCACACTGCAATAGCGATGGCATTGTGTGAACACCATGGGATGTGCACATGAGTAGACCTTGCAATCATGCCGAATAGGGGTACATGTGTAGGGTAGGCTGAACATACACTGGCAATTGCGGAAGACCCACTCTGGTATACTCCTGCCATGAGCAGTGGCTGCTGTAGTACACATAACAAGAGGTGTGATAAACTGTCATTATAAGGGTGTGCACACATATCCCCACATGGTGTGTATGCATTGTGGTCAGCAGCTGCACACCAAACACAATCTGTAGACACTGCATGTGAATGTACAGGACATACGTTACATACCGGGTGTGTGTACAGCTAAGATCTGCAGTGCTGTGGTCCCATGCCAGATCACGGATGTGTGTGTAAAAGCAATAAAGATGTGCACACCCCCCATAACCATGGTATGCTCTGATGGTTGTCAGTGTAAGCATTTCTGCACTGGCCATACATGGTCTGTTGATATTGACAGCTGTAAATCAGGCATCCGGGATTCACCAATGGCAACAGTCCACATATCATCCCAGGCATGTGTTGCTGAAACACATAGGGGCTGTGAGAGATACAGCTGGCATAACTTACATGGTACTATACATTCCACAATGGGTTGGACACCTGTGAGTTGTGATGCACAGTACATGACAGGGTGCAGAACAGGTGTACAGCAATAATGTGTACATGGATGCAGAGGTATCAAGGGGAAGGGGCATCACCTAGTCACAGCACATGCATCATACACATGTGTACCGCTGCTAGCATGGTGTGAGTATAGCTGAACTGCATGCTGTTCTTTACCATATGTTCTGCATGTTGGCAGATGGGTAATTGGAGGACTGTGTGTACGATCATTGTGCAACTTCACCTGTGAGTGTGTGTGTGTGTGTGTGTGTGTGTGTGTGTGTGTGTGTGTGTGTGTGTGTGTGTGTGCTCATCCTGGTAGTTAGTTAGATTGCCTGCAGGGTCACTCTGGTGAAATGGTGGGAGGTAGAGGCATGTACGATGCGTGTGTGCATGTGTGTGTTTGTGTGTGTGGCCATGTATGCACATGTGTGATTGTGGGGTGTTCATATAACTGTACCCCCCTCTGGGACCGTGCAGTACATGGACATGGAGTGCCACATTGCACACCAGGAATACCTGTCATGTACTCACAGGACAGCAAATAGTATAATATGGCCTGTAGCTTGGATCAGGCATCCAGAGGGAAGGTAGACCCCAGGTACACACTTAATATTGCTGTCAGCGGAGAGGTCACCTACAGCCCACATATTCAGCTCTACAGATGCATTGGGGAAGTAATAGTCAACACCAGGGAGTGTATCCACATATTACAGCTGACACATGATGGGCCGACGGAGCAGCACAGCCAACATGTACTGAGCATTACATACACATGACACACCAGTGGGAGCTATCATTGGTACAATATAGTACCCCACACATATAGGGGCCATGCGCATCATTCCGGCAATACAGAGGGTGCATACCGAATGGCAGCATTGAGGCTATGTTACTCCACTACACACGGGTCAGGTAGGTAATGTACCAACAGGCCTTGTGTTGTGGCAGCTTGTGTGGGCATTTAGAGGACTGTGATGTTAATGAGTGGTAGCAATGTGTGTATGTTAACAAGTGTGATGCAGGATGGGGTAACCCATGAACATATACATGGGGCTGTCTATAAAGGCATGGACAGGTAGGTAGTACGGAGGTGTGTGTGTGTGTGTGTGTGTGTGTGTGTGTGTGTGTGTGTGTGTGTGTGTGTGTGTGTGTATACTGTTAAGCAATGCTGTACAGGTTTTAAAGTGCGGTTATTGTTTTCCCCCAGAGGTGGCGACGTGGGTCAGGGTCCCTCCTGCACCCAGTCTGATGTAGGTGTCCATACAGACACAGATGATGATGATGATGATGGTGAGGCACAGGTGGGGTTGTCAAGGGCCAACACTGCACCAACATTTGACATCCCCCTTTTAGCCACCCCACCCCCTTACACAGTTGCAATGCCTATACACACCCCAGCACCGGTGGCCATAGCAGAGGGGCAGCTGGCGTTCAGTGGCAGTGCATGGGAAAGTGTGGAACCATGCCTACTGTGTCCAGTCACAGCATGCATAGACGGATGTCTGGCAGGCTGACACATAGGCGGATGTCCCAGGGTGCTCGTGGTAGGGCCGGTGGACATAATGCCCCTGGCATAGGCAACATAGCTGCAACCAGCAGAAGCATGTTCCAGGCTATAATGGCGGGCGTAGGCACATATTGAGTGTTACACCAGACAGGGCCTTAAGCGGCAGAGGGCTGCACTTGTGACTGAAGGTGACAACCTCCATGAAGTGGCGGCTGCCATCCGTGCTTCTAACGAGCAAGCAGATAGACAGCATGATGAGCTGATGGCTCTCATCAGCCGTGATGTGTCCGTGCTTCGACATGTGGTGGGGATGCGGTGATGCCCACGTGGATGTGGCCCAGCAATACCAACAGCTGGGACTCAACATGGGCAAGCTAAGACACCAAGGGGCTCCTGTAGTGGCAGTAGCAGCCCCGGCAGTGCGGGGGGTGTGCTGTCCACACCACATCACAGCAGGTCACGTGCACATGGTCCTGGCCAGTCCCAGGACGGATGTGGTACCAGCAGACAAATGTCAGCAAGTGAGAGTAGCACTTCAGCGCCTGTACCCACAGACCCCCCTGGCAGGCACAGTCCATATGTCCATGGCCGGAGGCAGTGAACTGCACACCCTGCCAGGTATGGTCTGCTGCTGTCCATAAACACCTGTGTAGGGCAGCCACAAGGCAGAACTGTGTGCATGTATACCCACACACTATGCAAACACACCTAAGGCACCTCATACCTACACACACCATATCACCTCAGCCAGTTCCCCAGAGTACACCCCTCATCCACACACATCGTGTCAAATGTATGGCCCACCCTTGGCCTCTGGCAGACCAGCACCACACCCTGTGCATATGATGATACCTGTGCCATATCCCTGTCATCATGCAGGGACAGGCTGATATGGTTTTGATGCACATGATGACTGTACACCAGTGTACCACAGTCCTGCAATGTAACATGTTGTAGGGTGTAGAGTGTGAGGTATAATTGGCTGGTAGTGTAGCCATCCAGCAATGATGCCTTCTAGCTGTTAGTAACACTGCTTAGTTGTGGTCTCTAAACTGATATGCAAGTGTGTTGTAGGTGTACATGTGTCAGCATGAGGATGCCCTGTGCATATGATGATACCTGTGCCCCATCCCTGTCATCCATACCATCGATACAAGGACAGGCTGATATGCTTCTAATGCACACGATGACTGTACACCAGTGTTCCACAGTCCTGCAGTGTAACATGTTGTAGGGTGTAGAGTGTGAGGCATAATTGGCAGGTAGTGTAGCCGTCCAATAATGATGCCTTATAGCTGTTAGTAACACTGCTTGGTTGTGGTCTCTAAACTGATATGCAAGTGTGTTGTAGGTATACATGTGTCAGCATGAGGATGGTCTGCAGTCATATTGCACAACGGGGTATGTCACTGTGCTGACACCCTGACAGTGACATATCTAGGGTACAGTTGAGCACATTTCACAGGTTACTATACCGGGTATTGCCTGTGCCACATGGACAGGTGGCCCGCTGAGGCATGTATACCCTGCAACCTGATGTAGACCCATCCACATACATGCACACTGTTACTTGCCAACACTGGTACTAGACCCCTACCTAGCAATGTTGTGATACTGACGTGTGTGGCCTACATTACACAAACACTGCTTAACCACTCTGTATCCAACATTCCTTGTTCTGCCCAGCAACAAAATGAGCAGCCCTTGCAGGTCATGAACTCAGGGCCCTTTACACTGAAGTCACAACACATGACCACTATGCCATGACCACTGTGGAGACAGCTGTTGTTTTACCAATATAGCTGTCATTACCCAAATTGAGTGGTATTGAACATTTGTCTGTACATCCTAGATTGCGTAGTCCTTGTCATTAATATGACTGTTGCATCACATATGTTGTTTTATCATAATGTACACATAGCAGATACATATGGTGGGATACATTTGGGGGGGTATATGCAACCGTGATGTTTACTCAAGACAAGTATATGGTTGTATACATAAAGGTGTATAGATATCTACATGTACATACACAGGTATACACATACATATGTTTGTATACACATCTGTATAGTGCTACATATATATATGGCCATGTGTACACCTCTTCGTATGTAGATATGTATATGTATCTATACATATGTGTATATATAGGTATACGTATATGTACATATAGATATATGTGTATATAGCTATATATGTATGCACATCCTATGTGTACAGATATGCCTAGTTATGTTGGTATATATATATATATATATATATATATATATATATATATATATATATATATATATATATATATATAAAACTATATGTGCATACATATGTATACCGATATACCTACTACTGTCGATATAGCTGTAGATATCCATACATATATGTGCATATGTATCACTATGTATATATGTGTAGACATATATTGCTATGTATAAGTATATATCTGGGTGTGTATATGTATATCTATGTACATATACATACCCATCTATATATGTCGATATGTATATGTGTAATCATATATATATGTATATATATGTATATATATATATATATATATATATATATATATATATATATATGGATGATTATATGTAAAGATGTTCTCACCATATGTCCTGGACAGGGAGTATAGGCCTACCCCAGCCCCTATAGTCCCAATGTCGTAGTGCAAGTGGATGTCAGGTATGTATAGCAGGTATATTGGTAGACTATTGCTACTGTAATTGGGATTGTCTTCACAGACATGGTGTGTGTGGGAGGTCATATCTGCTTTCCACATGTGTGTCATTGGCTACTGACAGACATCCTAAGGACATCCTGGTAAAGTACCACTGCTAGTACATAATGCCCCCGGGGACTGCAGCACAGATATTGGCCAATATATGTGGACATTCTGAAACACTCTTTACAGTCCGGAGGTATACACAGAACCCCTTAGTGCTAAACATGTGTACCATGCATGACAATATGGATGTTAACAGCCATGTAGATGGGTATAACACATAACGACTGGTATACATATGCCACCATAGATTATGCATTCACACACCCCTGTCTGGCCTGACACATAATAACCACTGATACAGGGGTGCCATGGCCACATACTACCCACTAGATATTGACATACATCAGTACAGCATCCCACTGCTCTGTCTGACATACATGACTGTTAAGGGAGACCTGGCAGCAGTACATCCAGCAAGTATCTCCACATGACATCTGACTGGATAAGTACACTAAGCTGCTAGACATGTAACAATGCACTGTACAGGCTACAGGCAGACTGGCTCAACACTGGCCAACATCTCTTATGGGGGAATGCACATATACCTGCATATATAGCAGGCTCTGCAGGCATGTCACACCACAGGGAAAGATACACCTGTGTGAAGGTGCACAACCACATCCAATGTGAACACAGCAACAGCCACATTTGGCATAAAAGTACAGTATATGGACTATCTGTTTAACACCATCCTCATATGTGCCACTCACAGACTAACCCTACATATACTGGACTGCTACACGGTGTGGTCTGCTGTCTGTCTGTGATATGGGACATGTGTATGAATGGCTCTACAGACATGTAAACAAATACGGTAACATACAGTGGAGCAGCATGTAACATCAGATAGGACGGGACCTATAACAAAGACATCTACCACAGTCTGTACACAGGCTAAAGAACATGTTCACAATACACACACTGTTGACATTCACCATAGTTACACAGACCTCAGTACTGTACAAACGACCATGGAATGTCCTGGTAATGTCATCAAATATTATCAGTACTGTACATAACATGTGTAGCATTCTGATATCTCCCTGGCTTGCTATCAGATATGATGACACTAGTGATGGTGTACAGCACATATGCACCTCTTAATGCATGGCATATGTACGAAGGTTGACAGAGTTGTGGCTGGAAGCACATGCACAGGGCCAATATTGACATGTTGTTGTGATAACCTCATACATGTACTGTCATAACAGGGTTTGTTGCAACATGTGTACTATGAGGGATATGAAGTCAGTAACTGTCACGGCTTTCACCATCTACAGACTGCAATCCTCACACTACCTTCTGCAGTTCACAGATACGTGCTATGTGGGTAACACATGACACCAAGGGCACAACACACTGCCCAGTCTGCAGATGACACTGCAGATGCAGATTCCTTATAAACATAGAACTGACATGCCAGGTATTACAACATGTAGGACAGCCATATTCACAAACACACTGTTAAACCAACATTACTCCACATGCAGTATAGCAGCACTTACAGTCTGTAGTCAGGTCAGGTACATCCCCCTCCTATGTGTTGCCCTGTTTCCACAGTGTAAGTTGTTAGAGGTAAATCCCCAATCCATTTGAGATGCTGTTCTCCAAACAACAGATCTAGTTCCTGCCCACAATGGATGTAAAGGGCCAACACCAGCATGATGTTCCTAGATATTGGAGTGTGTTTCCATGCAATTGGCTATGGGAATGTTACCACAGCTTTTCCACATGCACTCAGCTAGAGGAGGACTGCAATTGGTACAGAGGCCATCAGCTGATCATATCCATCACTTACAAAACACAAGCTGCTGCCTTCAAAGCAAGTGTACATCCCACATCCACCAGAGAGGGTGTGAGAGGGACAGACAGAGACAAAGTATGTCAGGGAAGGTTTTGGTGAGTAAAACTTAAGCATGTTTGTGTCACACACCTACCAGTATGGGGTTTCAAACACCTGACTGACTATGCATAGCTATCACATGTGTATGCAGTTATTGCATGCTCCACATAGCTTACATGTTGGTGAGCTGTCCAGACGTATATGTGCTGGTGAGTGACATCTGCAACACTGTTGTAATACAGTAGGTGTAGCACATGAGCCTGTCCACATGAACAGGTGTCAGCGTTAACACAGCCATACTATCTAAGGGACTCATACAGATTGCCACACTTGGCAGGGTAACGAATACACTTCCTAACCAGTTACTTTGTCACAATAGAGTAATGCATAGGTATCAATTGGCCTACAGGGGTTATCCTGGGGTTCTATGGTTAAAGGGTATGTGATGGTGTCTGACATTAGAGAGCATGCTTCAGTATGCCAATAGGGGTGGTACTGGGTGTGAATGTGGTCGGAAGCATCATACACCACACACACAGACACAGGGTGCTAGTACCGGCATGCATGTGTGCATTGCTTCATGGGTGTGTAGTTGACGGTGCCAGACAGCTGTACAAGGCTAAGTGAGGGGTATACCTTGGCATCAGGTCACATGAGAATGGTCTGCATTATGGCTAAGGGGTGTAGTGTTTGAATGGCCCACACAGGTGGGTATAGTATTCACCATCCAGTCACCTGGGTTACTATTGTGTGTGGCCAGTGCTGTGCAATGCTTGCCATGTATGTGTTCTATATGCCATGACATAGACAGTGTTTGGGATGTGCACACATCCCACATTCCTGTACAGTGGCATGTGGAAGTGTACCTGGTTTGTCTGGCCCATGTTGTGTACACAGAATGTTATCATCATATGTGATAGTCCTGCCCTCATGTGGCAGGGCCAGGTAAAGGACAGCAGATTGACCCTGCACCTACATTGATAGCATGATACAGGTATTCCCTGGTGTCAGTGGCATCTGTCCATACAGAGCATGTGTGTAAGGCATGGTATGTCCTTTATGGGTCACATTTGATGGAACCACAGTTGTTGCAGGCGTCCAGTGGGAAACATACTGAAGGCGCACTATCTGCAATTATGTGCCTATCGTACTGATGGACAGGATGCCATGGCCTCTGTAGGCCACTGCATTCACACCATAGTTACTATCAGTCACCAATATGCAGGGTACTACACACATATTGGCTGTTGCCTCACCATGTGTGTGTGTATGAGACATGGGTTGAGAGTGTGCTCTGGGTAATACTGGGATTGCTAATTATGATTGTCTGGCCTTGATGTCACATGTATGAGTATGGATATGCACCCCAGCCTCTCAACTATTTCACAGCTGTTATCCCTGTACAGTGGACATTGTGATATGTACTAGGGCCACCATATAAGAAATTTGCAAAACCCACTACACATTGGGCCCAGGTGTCACACACGCACACCCACCTCCACACAGGATACGAGGTACAAACACACATGCACACACACAGCTGTCATGTCCGGGAGTAAAACCCCTACCTAACTAGTTTATTACACTACAGCACTATGCAGTTATAGTATGCACCATGGTGATTACTGCAGTACTCTTTCCCCAAAGGTGTATATCACATTGGCTGACATCAGCAGGATTACCAAAGTAGTGCATTTAACATGTACTGAGTGTGACTAGCCTAAAATGCATTGCTCCCTACACAGACAGTGGAACACACACAAAACATCCACCACTGGCATGTGTGGGTATAGAACCCCTAACAGACATCTATAACACACTACAGCATGATAGGACACACCATGGGAATTACTGGAGGAATTATTTCCCAAAGGTGTAAAACACATTGGCTGACATCAGCAGGTTGCCAAAGTATGGCATTTGAAATGTACTGAGTGTGTGCAGCCTCTAATGCATAGCTCCCTACACAGACATTGAAACACACACAAAACTGCCATGGGTGGGTATAGAACCCTACCAGAGTTCTGAATCATACTACAGCAGTACACAGTTATGGCACATGCTATGGAGATTACTGGGTTACAAACTTCCCAGAGGTGTATTTTGGGGTGGATGACATCAGCAGCCTTACCAAGGTAGAGAATTTAAATTGTAGGGGGTGTGCCTACCCTAAAAAAGAATTGCTTTCTACACAGACAGAGCCAGACAGACACACACAGTTGCCAAGGCTGGGGTTAGAACTCTTACTTAACTAGTTTATCACACTACAGCAATACACAGTTACAGCACGCGCCATGGAAATTACTGGCTTATCAATTCCCCAAAGGTCTATTTCACAGTTGATGACATCGGCACACTTGTCAAAGTGGACCATTGGAGGTTGTAGTTTCTGTGAATGGACTCAAAAGCATTGCTCCCTACACTGACAAAGGAGCACACACACACACACACACACACACACACACACACACACACACACACACACATACATCCACACTTGCCATGTCTGTGAATACAACTCCTACCTAACTAGTTTATCACACTACAGTGGTATGCAGTTACAGGACGCACTATAGACATTACTGGGCTTCAGCTTCCCAGAGGTGCATTACTAGGTGGATGACATCAGCAGCCTTGCAAAGGTTGTGTATTTGAATTGTAGGGAGTGTGACTAGCCTAAAAAGAATCGCTCTCTACACACACAGACAGACAGACACACACACACACACACACACTTGCCATGTCTGGGATTAGAACGCCTACCTAACTACTTTATCACACAACAGCAGTACGCATTTACAGGATGTGCTATAGAGATTACTGGACTACAATCTTCCCAGAGGTGTATTTCTAGGTGGATGACATCAGCAGCCTTGCCAAGGTTGAGCATTTAAATAGTAGGGAGTGTGACTAGCCTAAAAAGCATTGCTCTCTACACAGACAGGCAGACACACACACAGTTGCTATGTCTGGGATTAGAACAACTACCTAACTACTTTATCACACAACAGCAGTACACAGTTACAGGACACACTATAGAGATTACTGGGCTACAATCTTCCCAGAGGTTTATTTCTAGGTGGATGACATCAGCAGCCTTGCCTAGGTTGAGCATTTAAATTGTTGGGAGTATTACTACCCTTAAAAGCATTGTTCTCTACAGTCAGACAGACACGCATACAGACACAGACACAGTTGCCAAGTTTGGGATTCAAACCCCTACCTAATTAGCTTATCACACTACAGCAGTATGCAGTTATGGGACGCGCCATGGAGATTACTAGGCTACAGCTCTCTCAAAGGTGTATTTCACATTGGATGATCTTAGCGGGCTTGTCATAGTAGGGCTATGGAGAGGGCAATGTGTATGCATGGGCCATTATCCATTCATGTAGGGGTTGACACACCACATGCGGCCACACACAGGGTCATACTTCACAAGTAAGTGTATACAGTTGCTAGATGACTACTTCCTTTTACAGTCATGTTGCACAGCTGGCACGTGCACCGCATGGTCTGTAATGCTGACAGATACTGGTGGCTAGTATCTGCAGTGAGTGCCATCTGCACCTCATGTGTTTGGGGCCTTTGGCTGTGTGCTGGGTGGGACAGGCCTGGGTGGCTCCTTGTCACAGTCACCCTCTTCCACACATCTGTATCCATCTACCTTTGGCTTATTATAGTGTGTTGTCCATACATATATGTCTGTATTCCTATCCATTGTGTGTGCAAGGCATGAGTGGTGCATATTGACAAGTGTCTGCACTAACAACTGCGACTGCCAGATATGTCCGGTCCACTGGTGTTTGCAGACATGGCCTTCATGTGTTTAAGTGTATGAGCATGCCCAGTATGGCTGTCTGTATTGCATGTGTGGGTCAAGTCTAGGTAGTTTTAACTGCAGTGCTGACCTTTGTGTTGTACACTGAAAGGTAGCATGCTGTCCCTGCAGGGTATCGTTCGATCATTTGGCATTTACTGTTACTGCATTTCTGCATAGAGGGGGGGGGCACACCTGACTGTTTCTGCATTTCTACACAGGATTGGGGGGGGCACACCTGACTGTTACTATATGTCTACGTAGGAAGGAGGGGCACATCTGACACTTATACACATTTGCTGGGAATGTACTGGTATGTCGGGTACTTCATTTCAGTCTGTAGTCTTACCTATTGTGCTGGCTAGAGGCATACTTGTGTACTACAGGTCGTGGCTTTGGTTGCCCTACATATTATTGTCTGAATTCCTACCCTTCAGAACTAACATCCCACTGCCTGCCCTGCTGTGGTCTGTCTGTGTAGACCTGGGGGGGGAGGTTAACCATAGCCATCATTCTGGGGCCATGGCACAGGCTCTGTTTGGGTTTGTCTACACCTGTCCTGCTGGCTGAGACTGTTGTTGGGTATGTTAACCGTCCTGACTGGCATGTGTGAGTCAGATGGACACACATGTCACTCAGCACATTTCCTGCAGTGGGTTTTGTCACCCTGTGTAGTACTGGCTACTATGGTGACTCCAGTATGTGTTACAGATGTCATGGTGCCACTATGGGTGTCTGCTGCCATAACATTCAGCCACCCAATTCCCTTGTATGCTCACCTCCATACCATAGCTACAGGTAACAACACATTCTACTCCATTTGGCAATTGGTAGGTTGCTTGTCTTACCTTGTGGGTGTGCCAGACTTGCAGACGGTGCTGGTGGGCTGCCTATGTCAGATGCACATAGTACACTCCCTATACATGGTTGAGCACAGGTAGTGTCATGTTTGGCATCCCTTTTACTGTATGTGCGAGTCAGAGAGAGGTGTCATTCCCTGGGTCCCTACTGTGTCAGTGCATGTGCTATGTGTTGCCTCTTTGCCAAGGCCAGGGCATACTGGGCACGCCTCCTTCTGCCTACTGGGGTGGGCTCAGGTTGTTCTTCCTCCAGGTCACTCTGTGCCTGTGCAGGCCTTGGCACTGGTGGGGAGGTGTGTGGCCCTGCCCCATGCTGTTCCTGCTGCAGCTTTTTCTGCAGGATCATATTGTGTAGCATAGCACATACCATAACAATTTGGGTACATGTAGCTGGTGAGTACTACAAGGCTCCACTGGATGTGTCCAGACATTGGAGCCATGACCTGAGCATCCCAAGCACATGCTCTATTATATGTCCTGCCTGTGCATGTGCCTCATTATGGCGTTGTTGTTCAGGTGTGTGTGCATTTCTGATGGGTGTCATCAGCCACGGCTCCACTGTGTAACCAGTATCCCCAACTAGGTGACCATAGGGGATTTCCCCATTGGCAAATCTCTGGTACAGCTGCATCACATGCCATATCTGGGAATCATCATAGCTTCCAGGGCAGCCTGCACACACATTCATTATAATGCCCTGGGCATCACATATGGCCTGGCAGTTGATGGAGGGGATGCCCCTGTGGTTGATGTAGGCCCTACCCTGCTCACCAGTTGGTGCTTTGAGGCATATGTGCATGCATTCTATAGCACCCACTACCCCAGGGTATTCTGTTATTTGGTAGAAGAGATGCATATTGCTGGTCAAAACCTCACGGGTGTTGAGGAAATATACGTGCTCACTGGCATGTGCTGACATGTCATCCAAGAACTGGTGGAATACTCTGGATGATGATGGCTGTGAGATCTCCATGATATCCCCAGTTGTGCTTTGGGAGGTACCTGTGGCTAGTATACCTAGGCCTACACATACCTTGGTATCCACTGGGATGGGTTCCCCTTGGTCAGTTTGGTGTGACAGGTGTGGCCGGCACAGCCCAATACATTGCTGTAGGAGGTCTCTGTCCACTTATAGCGCTGCACTATCTCCAGCTCATGTAGCCCCTAGTAGGTTACCCTGGGTCTGTACACTCTTCTCCTTCTCCTCACTGTGGGTTGATCGGCAGCATTCACATCCTCACCACCCTCAGCCTCTTGCACATGTTGTTCTATGTTGCCTGCTGCAGCCCTTCTCATTTTGTAGGTTTGTTATTTAAAATTTCCCCACTTGTATACACCGGTGGTGTAGAGTGTGGCAAAAACCAGAGGAGAAGGTGTTTGCTTAGTTTATTGTAGTGTTCTGGGCTGGACTGGTCTGCTGCCTGTGTAACTGGCTGATTCTGATACATTTCACCTGCCAGCTAAGCTAGTTCTCCTTGATTACCTTCCTACTGCTGTTTTCCCTTCTCATTGCCATCCTGATTAAGCCCGTGTGCATGCCATGCAAACAGAGTGCTCAATTGTGCACACTGCTGCTATTTCCTGATTTAATTTCTTTTTTCTTCCTGTACAACCTGGTGCGCAGCACGCACACCCGCTTAAGCTATGTAAAGAGTGCTAGGCAGGATGTTCATCGTGTTACCCTGCTGCAGTCATCACACTTGGGGTATCCTGTCGTCAGGCAGTCCCGCAGTTGGCCAGGATTCCAAAGTCTTGGTCCGGCATCGGTTGCTGTCACCTATTCCCTGACGTCAGTGTGCCAGGGGTATATATAATGCAACTGATGCCATTTTCTCCAGTCTTTCTTGCCGCGCGGTGCCCGAAGCAGAAGCAGTTCGCAAGTGCCGGTTGGCCAACTCCTGAGATTTTCAAATTCGAATTTCAGACCGAAGTCTTCTATAAAGCTAAGTACCCCGTTGGGGAAACTTTTCTTGCCTCAGACCGATGTCAGAAAAAGTTAACAATTGTATTTCTTGTGGGAAGCAAATACCTCATAAGGATTTTCATTCTTATTGCATACCTTGCCTAGGCCCAGACCACAACGTCACTTCTTGTTGTTTTTGTGCTAGGTTTAATAAGCGTACTATTAAAAGACGCTTTGATTTTGCATGACACTACTTCAGTAGGAAATGTAACTACACCATGCTGTCGGAGCAACCGACTACCGGCGTGCACAAAAAACCGCAAGGATAAGGACAGACAGCCCAGGCCTAAGCCAGATTCCGAGGCCTCGGCTGATCCAGTCTCCGGTTCTCCGGTCCTCAGTGAGGCTCCGACGCAGCCCCTGACTACCGCAGATCTGGAACCCGAGACCGCTATGGAACTTTTGGCAGAATGCACCAGGCCGACGCAGCCATTTAGTTCAGGCCCATCCGACGACATTGCTACAAAAGACGTCGGTGCTGCAGAAACGCCATCAGTTTCTGAAGGCGTTTTCAGACCGACGACTCTCACCATTAAAATGTTTTCTAAGTTGAAGACTCCTACTAAATCTAAAAGGACTGCACTTCAGTCTCCTGTTCAAGGCCCTATGCCTAAGAAACAGATGCTCAAAATGGCTGAAGATTTGATTTCTCTAATCAGGGGTTCCCAGCCCCCTTCTGACAAAAGGCCTAGACAAGAGGAAGATTATGCATCCTCTGAACAAGTGTCCATTTCTTCAGACTCCTCTGAGGACCAAGATTACTCCTTCTCTCCTTATGAAGATTCTGATGCTGAGGACTCTATTCCCTCAGCTTCTCCTCCTGAAGACTACTCCTTTGGGGAAACTTTACACACTATGAGGGAACATTTTCACTGGGAAGGTCAGGATTACTCTGACTCGAAGAAAAGGCTCAGAGTGTTTCTTTTACTCCCCCCAACATAGACCACTAGCCATCCCACCTGTTTTGGACATTGTGGATGATGTTTATTTAGAATCCAGTTTCAACCCAGACTCTCTACCTCCTGCTCCAGCTAAGCCTGACAGAAACTATAGAGTGCCTGATTCCCACAAATTTCTTTACAAAAGCCCTGTAGCTGACCCAGAGACTATCTCCCAGGGTCCCAAGGGGGCTAAGGCTTCTATGGCTAAAAACCCAGTGCCTTCTGAGAGGGATTCCAGAGCACTAGACAGGTGGGGGAAAAAGGTTTACACCTCAGCCACACTAGCTATGAGGGCACTGAATTGCCAATTTCACATGCTTAAGTATCAGCAATTCCTAATCTCTCAGTTAAAGCAAAGAATAACCACTCTCCCTCAACAATCTGAATTGAAAGAAGTACAGGATCTGTTGCACGCCACTGAACAGGTGGGCAAACATACCTTACAATGTGGGTTTGATTCTTTGGAGGCCTCCTGCAGAGCAGCTGTCACTGGGTCTGTTATACGCAGGCATGCTTGGTTAAAGGAACAAACTCTGCCTGATCATGTTAAAGCAAAACTACTGGATGCTCCCTTACAGCAGGATGTTCTTTATGGAGTTAAAGCAGAAGAAGTTTTAAAAAAAATGGAGGATAAGGCAAAGTCTATGCAGACAGTCAAAGATTTCCTACAGGTACAACCCCCTCGCTTCAGCAGAAACTGGCCAACAAAAAATTGGTCCTTTCCAGCTACTGACAGACCACAGAGGGGTAAATACAGACACCCAAGGGGCAGAGGACAACCACAAGCCCAGTATAAACCTCGACAATGGGGCACTACAACACAGAAGGGAGGAGAAGACAGGTCTCAATCCACCAGAAGGCAAACTCAATGACTTGCACCTCATCTGGCCAAGCAATACTCTCTTGGCAGCCCCCTTGGGGTGAAAACTCACACTTTTTGCAGACAACTGGCACATTGTCACAAAGGACAAATGGGTCCTAGACATAATTTTACGAGGATACAGATTCCATTTTCACACCTTGCCAATGAAAAGAGGATTGCCAAACCTGCCACAAAATCAATGGGCAGAGGCACAAAAACAAATTACAGCTCTCGTGGACATGAGAGCCATTCATCTGGTACCTACACGAGAGCAAGGCCAAGGATTTTACTCAAGACTCTTTCTAGTGCCCAGAAAGGACAATGCCTGGAGACCTATTCTGGACCTTTCAGTTCTAAACACTTACAAGTACCCAAATTCAAGATGCTAACACTACAGCAGCTTCTTCCCATGTTGGGCAAGAAAGCATGGCTAGTAACGTTGGACCTCAAGGAGGCATACCTGCATGTCCCTATCAGACAAAGTTGCAGAAGATACCTCCGTTTCATTGCAGGTTCAAACCATTACCAATTCTCTGCACTGCCCTTTGGCTTATCTACTGCGCCCAGAGTCTTTACAAAATGCCTGGCACCAGTAATTGCATACTGCAGACAAAGAGGAATTCAAATATATCCATACCTGGATGACTGCCTCATCCAAGCAGAAAGCAAAGACATTCTCTTACATCATCTGTCCTTTGTAAAGCATCTACTAAACTGCCTGGGGTACACAGTAAACGAAAAGAAGTCAAAATTAGTACCCTCACAAATAATGACATTCCTGGGTGCCAGCTTGAATACAATGGCCCAGAAGACTTATCTTACGCCAGACAAACAACTACAACTGACTCAATATTTCAAGACAATGGCAACAAAGACCCAATTAACTGCAAGAAAAATTCTGCAGGCCTTGGGCTTCATGGCATCTAACATACTAATAATACCATTTGCAAAGCTACATATGAGGAAATTATAGTGGTGCCTAAAAAACGTATGGTCTCAACACAGCCACAGCTTGGACACAATGATATCTCTCATTCCCTGCCTACAACAGGAATTTCTATGGTGGTCACAGGCATGTCACCTCAACAAGGGTCAGCCTTTCACCTTGCCCCCAGCCAGGCAAACTATCACAACAGATGCTTCAGATTACACCTGGGGGGCACACATGGCAGGACAATGCATTCAAGGCCTATGGACTGCAGATCAAAGAAATCTGCACATAAATCAAAAAGAGATGCTAGCTGTACAGAAAGCTCTGACAGCCTTCAAGGATCTATTACATCCAGGACAACTTGCAATAAAGACGGACAACAAACACCACAGTAATGTGGTACATAAACAAACAAGGGGGTACACATTCCTACCCTCTATGCAGGCAAGCAATGATCTTATGGAACACAGATCTGGCTTACCAAGTTCAGTTACAAGCGCAATTCCTGCCAGGACAGAAAAACACATTGGCAGATGACCTCAGCAGAAACATCAAGGATCCTCATGAGTGGAAACTAGATCCACACATATTTGCAATGATAACTCAAAAATGGGGCCTTCCAGACATAGACCTGTTTGCCAGTCCTCAAAACTATCAACTAACAAAATTTTGTACAAGGACATTTCACCATCAAGCTTGGAAAGTGGATGCACTCTCTTTCAGTTGGAAAAACCTGACAGTATATGCCTTCCCTCTATTGCCTCTCCTCACAAAGGTTCTTCTGAAAGTCAAAAAGGAGAGACCATGAATGATTTTCATAGCCCCAGACTGGCCACGCCAGCACTGGTACCCACTATTGATAAATATGGCCCATAGCCCACCATGGATATTGCCACAAATCCCCCATTTACTCACACAACAAAACAATCAGATTCTTCACAGCCAGCTCAAAACTTTAAATCTGGCTGCATGGCAAATCAACTAAACATCCAACCAGCTCCTCTTTCCCAAGCAGTTCTGGATGTTATTTTGGAAGCCAGAAGGCCAAGCACCAGGAAGGCTTATTTGGACAAATGGAAAAGGTTTTGTGCCTGGGACCAAGCTAAAGGCCAAGACACAATTCAGCCTCACATGCCTCACATTCTACAGTATTTAGTTGAGATGTTGCACAAAGTACTTTCTTTTTCCTCCATTAAAATCCATGCTTCAGCTATTTCAGCTCACTGCAACACGGATCCACCTTTATTTTCACATCCTCTTCTAAGGCAGTTCCACAGAGGGGCAAAAAACATTAGACCACCCAGGAGAGCTCCTACACCAACATGGGACCTCAATTTTGTTCTGGAAAAACTAATGCTACCTCCCTTTGAACCAGCTTTCTCTGCAGATCTTCAGTTCCTATCATGGAAGACTGCCCTGCTCCTAGCAATAACTTCAGCTAGAAGAGTCTCAGAGCTACAGGCACTAATGGCAGTGGAACCTTTCCTCATTTGTCATCAAGGCAGAGTTTCTCTATGAACTAATCCTTCCTTTATGCCTAAGGTGGTTTCCAGTGTGGCTTTAAATCAGACCATCCACTTACCCACCTTCTTCCCAAATCCACAGAACAAAGGTGAGAGACTCCTGCATTCCTTGGACATTCACAGGCAACTTCTTTACTACTTGGACAAAACTAAGGCTTTCAGAAAATCTGTCCAACTCTTTGTATCCTATGCTACAGCTTCTCAAGGGAAGGCTATATCAAAGCAAACCATTTCTAAATGGATAGGTCATTGCATACGTTTCTGCTATACTCATCATGGGAAACCAGTCCCTGCTAACATTAGGTCCCACTCTACCAGAGCAACAGCTACCTCTACAGCCTTTCTCAGGGGGGTTCCAACCAAGGAGATTTTAGAAGCTGCAACTTGGAGTTCAGTACACACCTTTACCAAACACTATCACTTGCCTCTTTACTCTAAGACCAGGGCGGGCTTCACCACTGCAGTTCTGCAGGGCCTTATAGCCTCCACTAACCCTCTATGATACCTCCCCCCTTCCTTAGCTTTGGGATTCAACCCAAGTGTGATGACTGCAGCAGGGTAACACGATGAACATAGTACAGTTTTGTACCTACCATAAATGTAGATGTTCGAGTGTTCACCCTGCTGCAGTCCAGGTTACCCTCCCTCCATCCCCTCTGATCTACTGGCTAAATCTCTTCTATACCTTACTGATGTATTTGCTTATAGCTGAAAGGATTTTGTGTTTGCACAGAGGTTACTCCATTTGGTTCTAAATTCTGACCACCTTTTTGGGGGGCACCTGACATCTGGGGCAAGAAAAACTGAAGAAAATGGCGTCGGTTGCATTATATATACCCCTGGCGCACTGACATCAGGGAAGAGGCGACAGCAACCAACGCCAGACCAAGAGTTTGGAATTCCAGCCGACTGTGGGACCGCCTGACGACAGGATAACCCAAGTGTGATAACTGCAGCAGGGTGAACACTCGAACATCTACATTTATGGTAGGTACAAAACTGTACTTTTAGACACATCCCCTAGCTTACCTGTACTAAGCTAGGTGCAACCCCGAGCCACAGGGCTCCAATTCATTTACAGTATGCCTGACACCCCCCCCCCCCCCCATGATGGCACCTACCTCCTAGGCTTGCACCAGGCTATTCCTACTCTTACACTGTTGGGACCTGGCTCACATGCTGCGGCAAACTGGGATTCACTATCCTTCCCCTCATTTGCATAGGATTGCCTGCTAATGCATAGTTGCATGTCTTACACTGAGCCTCCCCCCTTGGCAACCACTACTCACTGGCCAGATTGCCCTCTGGCTGCCATTGACCTGCATGGCAGAATACTGATTTTAGTTAGAATGCTTAATTTAGGTTCATTTTGTTCTTATCCACCCAATCCCGTTTGCGCGCCGCTGCCCTACACTTAAACAGCTGAGATCGGCTAAATAAAAATAAAAGTTGATTTTTTTTCATTTTTGTATTGTTTGCATGCCGGTGGCCTTATACTTGGCCATTGGCATGCTTACTACATGATATGCAGCCTTTATTTGGAGCTGTCATAGCTCCATTTTGGATTTTGGAGAAATGTACTCGGTTACTAACCGAGTACATTTCTGCTGATTGCACTAGTCCTGTATGGACAGTCGCATGCTTCCTGGATTGCAAAATCACCTCATTTGCATGGATTACTCCTGTGAATGGGATGACTTGCATACAAGGGCTTTGTCTGTGCAGGATTAGTACAGGAGCGCTCGTGCATGGATTATTCCTGTGAATGGGGTGATTTGCATACAAAGGCTTTGTCCATGCAGGATTAGTGCAGGAGCGCTTGTGCACGCCCCTGAAGGATGTTCCTGGATCGCACAACAGACATATTGCCTGCTTGAGCTCCTGCACTGATCTTGCACGCCATGAAAGCTTTTGAGAATCTGGGAGTAAATTCCAGCAAAAAGACATTTGCTACTGTATAAACATTGAATCAACACTTTTCTAATAAATCACTTAACTATAACCGATTATTATAGTAAGAAGTATTTTTATATGTTCTCATTTTAATATTAACCAATTCATTTTGAGATACAGTGTTATCAAAATTTATAAAATCATTAAATGACAGAGTAGTATCTTTCTTTCAATTCTTTGTAATACTTTTTTAGCAATAGTCAAAATACTCTAGAGAAGGGATATTCTAAACTAGGTACATTTCCAGGAAATGAAGCATTGAACAAAACTAGTGCTTTAGTTAATTTAAAATTTATCTATTCACAAAGCTTGTAAACAATTACTGATAGTTCCCCAAAATTTTTATTATACACAATCAAAGACCATGTGTTGACAGTCTGCCTTCAATTTAGATTTAGATCTCCAGCATCCAGTCTGTTTTTTTATACATACGCTCTCTTTTATGGGGAATAATGAAATCCCTGTTTGAATTTCTGTGAAAATAATTTCCAGTATAAAGAAAAAGTAGTTTTCTTTGAAGATAATAATATTAGTTTCTTATCCTGTTCCAGATCGTTTCTTTTCTAAGAGTTCTGTTAAAGACTTATCTTGTGTTTTCCTATTTTGTGCATCTAGCCTGGATCATGGCTGCAGAAAGTGGACAAATTATAAGCCTATTTGGCAAATTAGTATAGAACTAATGTTTATCAGTGCAGAACGCTGAGTTTCACCGGTGATTAAGTGCAGCAGAATGGTAGCAAGGAGGGAGAGGAAATGCGCGCACACACACACACACACACACACACACACACACACACACACACACACACACACACACACACACACACACACACACACACACACACACACACACACACACACACACACACACACATGCACACACACACACACACACACACACACACACACACACACACACACACACACACACACACACACACACACACACACACACACACGCACACACACACACACACACACACACACACACACACACACACACACACACACACACACACACACACACACACACATGCACACACATACACACACGCACACACACGCACACGCACACTTATGAGGCAGCTTACATCACATAAGCCTTAGTATAAACACTTGTTGTAAAGGGAATGTATTGCCACAGTGAATGGATTGTATATGTTATTTAAACTCTTGGGTTCAACTTGATTATCAAAGAGGGGAGAATGACCATGGACAACATGTACTGAACATCAGTTTAATAAGTAAGGGAGATAACTTTGACAAAGAATTGAACATGAATCGAGTTGGCAGGACAGGATGTCCCTGGATATCAAGCAATGAAGAAGAGTCAGGGAGGTAAGAGTGGGTTACGCTAGACAATTCAGAGCAAACAAGGATATTCATCTTATGGGTCTACATCATGAAGTCAGCGGTGTCGTTGTACAACTGCATTTTACAAAGTGATTTTGTAATCACAGTGCATACATTTTTCCTATGTCTCTCCCTAAGTCACATTTTAGGATGGAAAGGGTAGTGTGGCTGTTCATGAGGTGAGGTCCTGCAAATGTCATTGTATACATTTGATGCAAAAGTCTAAAGAAAAGATTCACACATTTCTAAATGAGTAATATTTTGCGACAGTAGCTTTCAGAATACTTACCTCATGGGTCTAGTTCATTGTGTGAAGTGCTCCTATACTAATGTAAAAAAAAATAAAGAACAAACTTTTAAGTCTTTTCTTGATGTTCTGTATAGCAGTACCATTCCTGCAGTACTTTAAGCAGTTATTATTTAATGTTCTTGTTACTTTGTAATCAGTTTTACTCTAAAATGATCTGATGGGGTGGCATACAGATGTGTTTATTTACTTATTTGAGCTTGTCAGCCATGGTAGAACATTAATCCATGTGGACCATTTACATGTTCAGCCTTGATACAAAATAAATAAATAAGTAAAAATAAGTGACCAAAATAGCAGACTGCAGTGTAACAAAACTGACAAGTATACAGAGAAATACAAGGTAAATATCAAACTGTACAAAGCAGAATTGTATATAGGCAAATGCAAAGAAATAAACACAGCAAAGAATGCAGGAATATAAAAGGTAATGGAATAACCTTGTTTTGGGGCTAAGCTTCTGTTCACAGAAAATTACTTTATTGTGACCACCCTGTCCTTAATGTTGTTCTGTCCATTCAAGTAGAATGGAAGTATTCAGAGTTACTGTTTATTGTCAGAAGCTCTAGACAAATCATCATTAGCAGCATTTTCCTAGTGACACTCTTATTTATGGGTGTCATATTTGTTTTAAATAAGTTTATATTCATTGGTACACAATGTGTACACCATATAAAATAAAAAAAACAGCAAAGATTTCAAACATAGTATTCATTTAACAAATTAATGTAAATATAGAATTGAATAAAAGAAACATTTAAAGAGAGAAAAAATGATATTAAGAGAAACAAAAACTATGTACAATATATACATTTGTGCACAACAGTTCGTATTGCCATGGCATTTCTAGTCATGTTTCTTTAAATTGAAAATGATTATGAGGCACTGCTAATAAGTCCTTTCGATATCTGAATCAAATCCAAAACAGAAGGCCACTACCTTAGATTTAAAATATTTGATTTAGAATTCAATTTTATCAAATCTGTTTCTTTCTTATCTTTCTTCCAACAGAATAATAAAGTCTGAAAATGTAGATGTGGCCAATTGTAGCCATCCTCTTGTTATAATCTTCCTAGTAAAATTACTACCTTCTTCTTCAATTACAAGCAATGGTTAAATTACATTCCTTTCTCTGGTCACTCCTACTGTCTGCCAGCAGTGTCAAGTTTCCAGAATTTCCAGACTTACCTCATATTTGTTTATTTTTATATATATTTGCTACTTGGTAACAGAATAGGTGGACTGGTCCAAAGACCCTTTTCATCTACTATTTGGGAATATAGGGAATGTTGCATGACTATTCATTGACATACAGCATTACATTTAGAGCACAACAGGTATTTGTTTCAAACTCATAAGTACAGAGTATACATAACCTAAACAGAAGCAAATAATTTTCAAACAACTGGAAACAAAGTATTTACAATGATTTCAGAATTTTTGAATTTCAACATATGGCATACTTCAGGTAGGTTATGCTGTGTGTTGGCAGAATGGTGACTGTGTAAATTCAGTGTAAAAATAGCAATCCTGAACTTCACTAGTTACAAGGCGATGGTCATCATATTATCTACACGATTATTTATGTAGTAACATTTGTCATTCAGGAATGGGTCAGCTGTGAAGACCCATTTTCAAAAGAGTTCATGAGAAAAAATGTCCTACAAATTACAAATCAATTCATACAAAAAGAGTAGTGTTCAGTATTGATCATGAGAGAGTAGAGTAGCCATTTTGGGGGCTTGTATTATGAAATCTAAAGGATCTTTCTCCAATTCGATCCTACTGGGTGATTTTTTTGTTGCTGCTGCTGTTTGAAATGGGATTTTCAAAAATAATTCCAATAGGCAGTGGTTTCACTTATGAAGTAATGACTCAGAGATGCTACACTGAAAATATAGAACGAGAATGTTAATTATGGAGCTATAGTAATTTTTTTATAAAAGTCCCATAGAAAATTATACAAAAGATTACAGTTTTGTTAATGAGAAGTGTAACCAACTATAGGGACAGATAATGGGTTTGCTAAAATTGTTCAAAGTGCCATATAAAGACATCGAGGAGGAGGTATATTAGTGGATTCAGACTGGCAATGATAGAGAAATTTGAGAAGACGTAATGTTTTAACTGAGCATTATTTTTTAAAGAAGTAAAGTACTTTACTTTATTGTGCATAGATTTTACTTTCATTTTGAAAGAAATACAATGCACATGCTCGCTTCAGCCCCTCTGGGTCTTTTGCTTTGAGAGTACACCTACTCACTAACTTGTTGTGCTTTTGTGTGCCTGTCTGTGACATATCAGAGAATGTGTAGGAATTGTGAATAATACTTCCATCACCCTTCTTCCCAAGCTCAAAGTAAATAAAAACTGTGAGGTTGTTTTGTGATCTGTGGATTCCACTGATTTATGAGTAGAAATGTTCATCACAAAGTTCACTGTTACATTGCATTCACACAGGAAAGTAGATGTCAGTCTTCTGACGAGACTTCTAAGGCACTTATATGTCCCTTAGTCATGGCATTGGTACCTCTCCCTTAGAGGATATCAGCTGGAATCATGGCTTCGAAGGAGAACATAATGTCTGCAATCTCCTATTCTTTTTGCCACTGAAATGAACCGTTATCTGTTTAATCTGTGTTCATCTGCCACTTCCAGGTAATGATTGAAAGAGAAATAAGTATCCTTTGCCACTTGCCTTTATTCTCATTGATGTACTGTTCATTGCTTGTGTGTGCTGAGTATTTGGCTATTTGCTTTTTTTTTCTTGGGGGTGCCTAATGATGTCCCTAGGAAAAAAGTCACCAAGTGCTTCTGTGAGACAGATTCCCTTACGAACAACTATTTGCTGTATCTATTGGGTCTTATTGAAGAGTATAAAGTAACCAGTTTTTAATAAAAATAGCTTACTGAGGAGGGCTAAACCTGTTAAGAGTTTTTGTTGAAAATCATAAGTTACTTGCTCCAGGCCATGCTATAAAAGTAGATCATATGTTGCTTTAATTAATTATTGATCCATAGCACTCCTGTCTTGTACATGTTGGAGAAATGTGTTCATTATCAAACCCTTTATCATCTTTTCAGATTAGACTTGATATTTTAAACTCAGAATACCTCCAGACTAAAAACTTGTTACTCCAGACTACATCCACAACAAACTCAGTTTTGGCCAATATTTGCATGCATCCTTCTAGGCTTGTTGGAGGCCTTTGACACTGTGTGCCATTCTAAGCACCTTAGTAGTCTGTCAGTCATTGAGCTTATCTCCAGTACAGTTAAATGGTTTATTCTGGCTTGACCATGTAGGCCTCTGCCTTACTTCTGATGAAAAACAAATTACATTAATTTCTCCTAAGCATAACCAGCCCAGTCATTGAGATTTACTCGTAGACATTTAATACTGCTTTAGCTCAGATCCAATCTTCACCATGCTTTAACATTGCCTGTCTTGATAACTACATAATCTAAGAAATTAGTTAACTAAACATTTGGGATGTGCAAGTGATGACCCATTTAAATGTGATAAATCTTATTCAGTTGTTAAGCTGAATAGAGCAAAGCCTTTCCTCATCTCAACTTCCTGACTCTGTATTGTTAAAGTACATGTACGTCCATCCTTATTCATTCTCTGTGCACCTTCTTCAAGGTCTGTCTTCCCTATGTCAGAAGGTTTAATACATCTACAAAGAATAGCTCACTTTGCTTCTGGTTAAAATAGCAGCAATCATCATTGTGTCTCTGTATGGGAACTTCATTGGCTGTAATATAGACATCATTTAGGTTTACTATCACATACTCAAATCTACTCTGTTCAAGTGTTAAGATGTCCAAATCACATGTTCGGAAATCTCAACACCGAACACAAAAAATGTCGAAGGCAGCATTTTAGTAAAGTCAAAATTTTGTAAATGTCGACTTTACTGAAATGCTGCACTTCCACTCAACTGCACCCCCCACAACCCCCCTACTTATATATACAAACTCTGAGATCTCACTACAGTGAGGGGAAAGGGTACATTTCCCGATCCCCACTATAGTGCGATCTGCACCACAATGTCGAACCTTACAACAGCGAATGCTTGCTATTGTAGGGTTCAACATTGTGGCATTCGTAATTTCAGTTCTGCCAAAGGCAGTTTCGCACAAATGTCAGTCGCATGAAGTGCAATCGACAAAGTGATTGTAAGACCATCATTACCTCTGGCTCAGCTAAAATTTACCTGAAAAGTCTTACTGTTTAAATTGGCCTTCTCCATCCAACATCCACAAAAGACATGCCTCTCCTAAAAAACATTGATCATTGGTAGGCAAATGTGTGACTGTCTCCTTAGTTAAAAAAAAAAGTGTGGTAATGCATGCTACTCAGTTTATGTAGGAAAACTTTGGAATAATCTCCCTTTTAGTCTTAGGTACATATCTGAAGCTAAAATATTCAAGAGTGAGGTAAAAACAAAAAACACCAAATTGAATTGGAAAGGCTTTTTTAGTGTCATTTAACACCTTCAACTTTCTATCCCCTCCTTGTTGTTTTCCTTTCAATCTGTTGTGCTTTATGCTATTGGAACCTCATGTATCATATGTACACACAATATATGTAACATTGCTGTTGTTTTATCTAAATGTATTGCCATATTATAGAACTAAACTACATAGTGTACCAAGTTGCCTTTCTTTCCTTAATTTCTCCAAGTCTTTTGGGTTTCTAATATCATGATGGGAAAGGACCTCACTCCTAAGTCAAGGTATAACTAAAGTTCATGAAATTAGTATTGTTTCAATCTTTGATGTTAGCCAGAAGTGCTCTTTGCAGCACCTGTAATGTGCCTAGTAGTGACTCCTT
Source organism: Protopterus annectens (assembly GCF_019279795.1). NCBI lineage: Eukaryota > Metazoa > Chordata > Ceratodontiformes > Protopteridae > Protopterus > Protopterus annectens. The sequence continues at coordinate 366,311,542 of NC_056736.1, read as the reverse complement.
CTGCAATTCATATGGAGTTACATGTATTGGTAACATACAGTGGATATAAAAAGTATACACACCCCTGTTGAAATGCCAGGTTTTTGTGATATAAAAAGTATGACCACGATAAATCATTTCAAAACTTTTCCCACCTTTAATGTGACCTATAACCTGTACAATTAAATTGAAAAACAAACAAATCTGTTAGGGGATAAAATATAAAAAATAAAGAAAGCACAATAAGCCGGTTGCATAAGCGTGCACACCCTTAAACTAATACGTAGATAAGCACCTTTTGATTTAATTGCAGCATTCAGTATTCTTGGGTAGGATTCTATCAGCATGGTACATCTTGACTTGGCAATGTTTGCCCACTCTTCATTGCAAAAGTGTTGTTTTTGCACCAAACGTAACTTTTGGAATTGTGGCCAAAAAGTTCAACCTTGGTCTCATCAGACCATGACACATTTTCCCACATGCTTTTGGGAGACAATGTATTATTTTGCAAATTTTAGCAGGGCCTGGATGTTTTTCTGTGTAAGAAAAGACTTCCATCTTGCAACCCTATCCCATAGCCCAGACATATGGAGAATATGGGAGAGTGTTGTCATATGTAGTACACACCACTACTTGCCAGAAATTCCTGCAGCTCCTGCAGTGTTGCTGTAGGTCTTTTGGCAGCCTCCCTGGTCAAGTATTGTGTTGTGTTGTGTTTTCATCAATTTTGGAGGGAATCCAGTTCTTTGCAATGTCACTGTTGTCCTGTATTTTCTCCACTTTTTGATGACTGTGTTCCATGGTATATCCAATGCCGTGGAAGTATTTTTTGTACCCTTCTCCTGACTGATAACTTTCAACAATGAGTTCCCTTTGATGCTTTGTAAGCTCTCTGTGAACCATGGCTTTTGCTGTAGCAGGCAACTGAGTAAATGTCAGGAAAATCCTACTAGGACAGCAAAACTTTATTTGGGGTTAATCTCTTTAATTGATGGCAGGTGTGTACCAAAGAAGACTGAATGTTGTAATTAAATCAAAAGCTGCTTCAATAAAGTATTAGTTTAAGGGTGTGTACACTTATGCAACCAGCTTATTGCATGTTTTTTTTATTTTTTTATATTTTTCCCCTAACAGATTTGTTTGGTTTTTCAATTGAAAAAGATAAGATTGAAGGTTATAGGTCACATTAAAAGTGGGAAAAGTTTTGAAATGATTTATTGCAGTCTCATTTTTTATATCACAAAAATCTGACATTTTAACAGTGGTGTGTACACTTTTTATATCCACTGTATGTAAGTACGATTGTAAATTATTTTTTATAAGACCTGTTGCTTTTACTACTACTGGAACTGTCTGAGTGTCTTTCTTCCACATTGTTGTAGTTTCTGCTTACAAATCCTTGTACTTTATGATTTTGTGTCTCTCTGTATGTAAGACACTATAGTTACTGGGTGTAGCGATTTCAATAATCAATGCTACTGTTGTCTTCATTTCATGGACTACTATATCTGTTTTCTTGCATCTATTTTTTGAACTGTTGGTAATGGATGATCCCTTGTGATATAAACTTCATCATTTTCAATGATGCTTTGTGGCTTATGTTTCCAGCGTTTTTCAGCTACTTCAGTATTATAATGGTTGCACAATCCCCAATGCAACAATCTTGCTACTTTATTATGCCTTTCAGTATACAATCTCTCTGCTATTAGTATATCAGAGCCGGCAACAAGATATGCAACGGTTTCCAATTCTGTTTTACAAAACCTACATTTGTCTCCCTCATGTTCAATAGACTTTGTAAACCAATGTGTACGTACTCCACTATCTTGACCCTCCAGTATTAACCTTTAATGTTTTGGTTTAACTTCACCTCTCCTTAAACATTCCCACGTTTGATCCTGATCAACATGAGGTTGTTCCAAGAGTTTCCTGTACTTGCAACTATATTTATGCATTTTCCACATTTCTTGCTTTCTCATCTGAGCCTTCACCTTACATTCTTTCTTTTGTTTTTTGGCACATTCAGTTGCTGCCTGACTTTTATCTACTTCTGATTTAATTTCCATTCCCACTTGACACTGATATTCTTATGCTAAACTAAGCAGGGAAGTCATCTTAGACTTGTTCTCCTCATGTTTCAAAACTTTCGCTACATTTGGGTCTTGTGAGGTCAGCAGATATATATACAGTCCCACTATCACATATCTATACATGTAATCAATTTTGAGGAGGCCCATACCTTTTTCAGAACAGGGAATAGATTGTCTTGGTATGCAGTGATTTTTATAAATAATTTGATGAGCATGAAGCATCGTTTTTGTTTTCCTGTCCAAACTATCCAGCACCTTTTGGTGACAGTCAATCACTCCAAAGTTGTAAGTTAGGACAGGAAGAGCAAATTGACTGATAATTTGGACTCTGTTCACAGATGTCAATGCTGGTTTTAGTATTAATTTAAGCCTTCTAAAATTCTCCTTACTGAGTTTTATTTGCATTTGTTCATGTTTTATTATTTACTCTTCATCAATTTCCAAATATTTATACACCCCCCCTTTTACTCAAGTTCTTTTATATCACATTCCTGTTCCAGGTTGATGTTTTCTTGGTGCTGCAGCTTTCCTGCTTTAAATGTTGCTTTTGCATATTTATCAAGACCAAATGACATTCTTATATCATCTGAAAAAGTTTTGACCACTTGGAGTTGTACTTTCAGTTCCTCATCTGATGAACCATAGAGTTTTAAATCATTTACAAAAAGAAGGTGAGAGGTCTATATGCTTTGTTGTTTTCTGGGAGCCAAATTATAGCCATGACCTAATCTGTTAAGTAGACAACTTAATGGGTTAAGGGCAAGACAAAAGAGCAGCAATGACAGGGAGTCATCCTGGAATATCCCCCTTTGAATTTTTATCCATAGAATAATTTGTCCTGTAAAGTTGTTTACCACTGTTTCATGGTTGCTGTAATGTAATCAATCAGTGTAGAATGTATCTTATATATTTTAAACACCTTTTTATCCATGAATGTGGAATACTATCAAATGCTTTTTTGTAGTCCATCCATGTCATACTTAGATTCTTTACCTTTTTGCAGTCCTTCATTATGAGTTTAACATCAAATGATCCTTTGTTCCATATGACTTTCTTTTATTACTTTTTTGTTTTATTGCAATGACTGAGTTTTCTTCTAAATGACTATAAACTCTGTCGGCATCAATTCCAGTGTATAGTTTATATGTTGTCGGAAGGCAAGTTATTGGTCTATAGTTTTTAGGATAGCTTGCAGGTTCACTCTTAAGTAGGAGTATTGTTTTTCCTGTTGTTAACCAGGCTGATGTCTGCTCGGGGTGCGCATATAAGTAAGTTCTTACTTATGGCTAAATCTTCATGTAAAGATGTTAATAGTTTTAACCAGAAGTTAGGTAGTGCATCTGGTCCTGGGGTGTTTCAAATAGGACCTTTTTTTAACTGTTTCAGTCTCTCTGGCCATTACTTCATCCCATTTCATATCCTGTACATTTGAACTTTTTAATCTTTCTTTTACTTCTTCTACCCATTTAGCATCTTTGTTATGTTCCACAGGGTCTTCATAGCTATTTCTCCAAAATGTATCTATTTCTTCTTTTTTGGTGGTGTTTCAGTTCCTTTTGCCTTGTTTCCCAATTCTGTATAAAACCTTTTTTCGTCATCAGTAAATCGCTTGTTTTGTACTTTTCCTTTATATTTATCTCTGTATCTCTTCTAAGTATTTCTGCCTGTGCTGATATTTTCAGTTTATTATTTGCAATAGTGCAAGATAACTCCTGATCTTTTCTGATACTGTGCATTGCTTTTATCACGTCTATCTTTCTGAGTATTTTTCTTGATCTGTTCCCTCTTCTAGTCTTCTAACAGTGACACCTTGTCTTAACTGCTTTATAGTTTTTTTTCTATCCAATACTTCCATGATAGCATTCGATTTCTCCCCTTCCTTTCCCTTACTACTATATGTTTCTGTGGTAAGACTTTATCTGTTATTAATTTAGCTATACGGTAATGTATCCTATTTACTTCTGTTCTATCGCACAAATCTATATGGACAGTCCTAATTACTGTGTTCATTTGTTTTATCAAACTTCTAATGTTTTGGGTTTTATTGACTTTCTGTAGTCTGTTTCTTTCATTGATCGTAATATGTTTGTTCTTGTTTATTAAATGAAGCAACTCTTCTCTTTGATCATTTTCTTCTACACTGAGGGCATATTCTTTGTACCCCATTTCCTGTAAGCATTCTGTAGATAGTTTCACAGAATCTTCCTCTACCACATTCTCTTTGGTTTCATCCTATGTCATCTATTGCTCTTTCATATGGGAATTCACTGGCCTATCGCCCCACAGCACTGGCTGTGTCAGAGTTGCCACAATTTCCTGTTCCTCCACTTGCTGTGTAACTCCAACTGAATGTTTGTATCGGTTTCTTGTGGAAAATCTTACTAAGATAGGTCATTGGTGGAGACCCAGCTGAGTTCATCAAGGACTGAAATTCCAGGCCTTGTTGCCTAGCCCTAATGAGGTCCAGGTAAATCAGCCTCTGCCTGCATTCCTACTTCTGTGGTTGCTCCTTCTATTGTAACCCATTTGGAAGCAGACAGTAGAATGGTAATATCATTCCAAGCAAACCAGATCTTAGAAAACTAAAGCTTTTAGTTGCTGCATTGTATCTGAGTACTACTACTTAAGCATCAACAGAGGATTTCAGCCTTCCTCAAGAGATTCAACAGATGAATTTTTCCTTCATTCCTACTCCACTGCAGATCATAGAAATGCCAATGATTTTAATTGATCTCTCTTTGGCTGAATGTGTCTGCTCCCACTGTTTAGCTATTGCTCCTCTTGGATAGGCTACTGGTATAACAGATATCCAAAATATGTGCACCAAAGTTACAAATCTTTGCCACACAGATGAAAGCTAGCATACCTCATACGTTCTACTCCAAAGGTTTACTAAAGAATAATTTGCAACATTATAAAGAGCTACCTCCACATTCATCTTGACAATTATCCTGTTTATGGACCCCCTGACTTGTAACTATACTCACCACCTCTTTCTCAGTTTGGTGGGGGGCTAAGGTCTTCTAGAAGAAAGCAGATATAGTTCTGCCAACTAGTACACAGGCTCAGGAAAGATGCAATAACTCTTCAAGTTCACTGCACCATGCTTAAACAAAAGGAAATAATTCTGGTTCACTCCAACCTCAAGGTACCCTAGGCCTTGAAGATATTAGGTTAGTACCCTCCAATCACTTTTTGTTCTCAGGTGGCTCACATCCTAGAAGAGGTAGAAGGCCCAATATCTGGAAGGTTTTTGTAACTAATGGGAAGACATTTTTTATTTGGTTTTGCAGGAAGCATTTGGATTATGTAGCATTTTCCATTCTTCAGGTCCTGCAGTAACCTTTGAACTCTTTAAGCAATACCTAGCTTGTTCTTAAATCAAAGTACAGGTTTTAGCAACCTCAAGATTTTTGCACATGGACTTTCCTATTTCTATTAACTCATATTTGAAGTTTTTCTTGAAGGAACTCTGCATGTAAGACTTCCCAGAAAATACACCATCCAATCTTAGGACTCAGTTTTTTTTTTGAATGAGAACCTTACATTATCTCCCTTTAAAACTACTCTACTGCCTTTTAATTCTTAGCAAGAGGGGTTTTAGAGCTGCAGGACATAATACATAGGGAACCTTGTACTGTTTTCCATAGATACATGGTGGCAATGAGAAGCAGCTCCTCCTTCATGTCAAAGATAGCCTCCAATTTTTTCTTGAATCACTCCATAAATTCCCATTTATTTTTATCCCAATCTACAAAATAGAAGATAAAGTACATTCCATAGATGTGCATGAACAACTTATCTGTAATATAAACATTAGCAAGTCTTAAGTTAGTCTGGCCAGCTATTTGTCTTTTCTATGCCAGGTAAGTGAAGCACACCATTATTTTAACAGACTCTTTCAAAATGTCTAACAAATTGCATCAGCATGTACTGTGAAAAAGTTGTGAAGGCTGTTGCTGTATTGATCAGGGCGTACTACCAAAGATCAGCTGCCACAAGTGTGGCCTTCTTCAGAAATGTTTCATCTCGGCACATGAGTGAAGCTTCCACCTTGAATTCAGTTTGTAGCTGTGAGAGTATTACAAACCGGGCATTCATTCAAGGACCAAGACTGGAGGATTTGTCTCTCCTCTGCTGCCAGGTATGGTGTAATCTGCAAGTTATTTTAAGGTCAGGGTCAGGGATGTTCACTGCCTGATCATGTGTCATTCATCTGTGATGCACTGCAGCAGTAAGGCTTGTGATGATTGTAGTACAGTTCTCCGATGGTACTCACAATTATTGTAGATATCTGAATTTCAAGATTGTTATTGCAGTAGCCGCTTGTATCTAACACAAATCCAGTTTGGGTTAGGTGGTATTTATTTTTATTCCTTTTGAGGGTAGGCTGTTACTGTATGCATATAGCTTTGTAATACCTCCAATGTTTTGGGAGCTGTCTTTCCACTGGTTCCCTCTGGCACTGGGGTATGCTTATATTGGAGGCAGGCTTCCATGATAGGCTACATTGTTTATCTGCTATTTCCTTTACAGCCATTTGAGCATCCACTCTGATACTTGTGTGGTGAGAATGGGCCACAGTTGCTGATGACCATCTACTGCAGAAAAATAATTGAAGTTGCTGCAAGTTACAGAAAAATTTCTTAATAATGCCCCCACTGGAGAATATAAAGGGCATGTCGAACTTCTCTAGTTGTCTATCTGAAAGACTGATGTTCACCTGTGGCTAAATCCCATTAATCTGTGAATACACTACAGCAATGTGTGACTGCTATCACAAAACTGTACTGTTTTCTCCTTTGTACAACAAATTTGTATAAGTGCTGCTCTCACTGTTCTGTGAGTTTGCTTACTTTTCAGCTTATTTTGTTGTTTTTGTTGTTAGAGGTGTGTGTGTGTGTGTGTGTGTGTGTGTGTGTCTGTGTATGTGCTTGTCTGTGCATGTTTGTGCGCGTGCTTGTATGCATTATACAGTGGATTATGTTGTAGTCTTTGATCATAACCAGCTTATTATTTCTTCTTAGCATGTATGCCAAGAAATTCACCTCAAGAGTGAAGCTCAAGAGGTGAATCTTGGCATCCATGTTGAGAACATGTAATTAAGGATTGTACTCATTGACACGATCATAATTCTTGGTAGGTCATGGAGCTTTAGCTGCTGCATGTATAACAAGTTACAGAAAAAAAAGTGTTGTAATGAGAAATGTTTTACTAGCTTTCAAAGCCTTTGAAAACCACAGGCAGTAAAAAATATCCCTCTGTAGAAATAAGGACTTTAAAAACAGTTAGACTCCTAGTTCTGCCACACTATTCATAAATGTATTTGTCTCTAGAGCAAGACCTGATCCTAACAGCACTTAAATGTGCTTAATAAGCTTTTGTTACGCACTCCTAAGCATTATGAAGATCATGTCTCACTCTAGGGACATTCTCAGTAAGTTTATCTTTTGTCTGATTTTGGAGAATAATCATGTAGCTCAATGAATGACAAGGTAGTTAAAGCTTTAAAGCACAAATGCGTTATAATGCTGCCAGCAGTGAGTAGCAATGAAATATTTCAGAGATTAGCATCATATCAGATTTGAATAGTATGCATTTGGAAATTATGGGGATTAAACTCAGGTGTGCCTGTTTGGTTTGTCAGTTCATTTGCAGGTCATGGTTTTTAGCTTCTTGGGTATCTACTTATTTCTTTGTATCTGGTTGCTAGGGTAGAGCACTGATCAACAAGTGACCAAGTGAACAATTGCAGGCTCAGCCTGGGTTACAAAGGTAGTAGTCAGTATTTAGTCACCACAAAATAAAATAACCGATACATGGCAGACCAAAACTTGTAAAGAAAAAAGCCACACTAGAAACATCGGAGACAAGAAATGCTACAGGTAATGATGACTACCTTCTTTAAGTGTTAAGAAAATCTTAATAATTAAAAAAAATAAAAAAGAAAAACAAAGAAACTAGTGGTCTTAAAACTTTGTTGATGATCTCATTCGCAATAATTTCCAAAAAAAAATCATGAACCCCCAGGTAGTGTTCCAAAGCAACAAGCCTTTATTAATCACAGACAAGCAATCCTCAGTAACAAAAAATCAGAAATATTTAACAATGTTAAATGTATCAGCTTTTACATACTTAGAAGTAGGTGTGGAAAATATATGTATTGTTTAATTTTAAACCAGTCTATTCATGGCAAACAATATAAACGGGGTTGTAAAAGTGCATTTTAGAACATCAAGTACCCATCCCCACACACTACTACTGAATAGACCAAACTAAACCCTAGTTAAGGAAACCACTACCTATCTATTTGCAATCCACATTCCAAGATCAGGTATTAAGAAAAGCATTACATATACACAAAAAATATATATAAAAAGACTTTTAACTAAAATCACTTTCGGCTAACTAATGCAATAAAGCCTTCATCAGGTCTGTGACAAGAACTAAAATCAAGAAAAAACACATAGCTATCTAACCATAAACATAATTAAACCAGAACACTAAAAATATAAAAATACATATGTCTAATAATATCTATTAAATATCCATCCATGTGTATTAGTGTGCATAAAAAACTAAGTTATTAACAGTTCAGAAAAAAATGTCAGTGCTTAAAAAAAAATGCCATGACAGTTTTCATGTTTACAACCTCAAAAAATGTTTATATAATGAAAACTAGTAGAAAACCACCCAAATAATAGAGAAAGCAGTAGTAGTGTATAAAAGTGTGTAGGTGAGCGCATGAGTGTGCATGAGCATCCACCAGTGTGGTAAATAAGGGAATTATACCAGTACTACATGGTAATAGCAGCATGAAAAAAATGTGTGTTTTGAATTTGCTGTTTAAATCTCTGGTGTGATGCAGTAAATCTAAGCAAAGCAGAATTGAGGTTAAAGTAACTAAACATATTTATATTTATACATATTCTACACATCATTTTTATTATTTAGTATATTTCTAGTACATACAAATATTCCTCAAAAATTCCTTTAAAAACTTTTACAGATTGTGTGACAGCTTATGTAAATTCAACACACTCTTAATAGAGCAATACTACTTAAGTCCTTGTTTTCTGTATGCATTTAATTTCAACTGCCAGCATAATTAGCTTTTCTCCAACATACCATTGACTTCCCCTTCAAGCTCTTCTATCTTCACAAAGTCCAGAATGATAAATTTAAAATGAGAATGTCTGGAGTGCTCTAATAAGTGTTTGGATAAGGGTTTCCTCTGGCATTTATGTCTGATGTCAGAAAGATGACCTGAAATCCTTCTTTTCAATTTACTCATAGTCATTGCACATGGTCCTATATACAACTTTTTCAGTATTACTGTTACCACCTGCTGAAGATTTCACCATCATTTTAACATAGGGGCACTCAAATGAGTCGCACTCCATCAAGTACTCACAGAAAATGCAGTTAGGTGGCCCACGTGCTCATGTCACCTTGTTTTTCTTTTCTACATAGCTATGTATGCTTTTGCTCTTTTTATATACAAAAGTAGGATCAGCTCCTAAAACCCTTGCAAGCTGCTCATTGTCAGTGAGGATTCTCCTTAATAACAGCTTTAATTGTAGTGAAATCCCAGGTGTAAGTTAGAATGCAACTGTCCTTACTTTTCTCTTCTTTTAGGTAGGGTGACCTCGTTGCATAATTCTACCAAAAGGCTTATTCCACATTGAGCCATTGTTAGTTTTAGTATCTCTAATGGGATCCAGGATCACATGTAACATGTTTGATTCATATCCTTTAGTTAAGAAATAATTTTCAAGATCATTCATATTTTTGAGAAAAGGGGCCAAATATGTGGTAATGCGTGCTAATCTGTAGTCTTGTGATTTTATTACATTGTGCTTAGTTTTCACTGGATGCACGCTATCTCTGTGAAGTAGTTCACTCTTGTTGTTTTCTTGTATAAGTTACTAATTAATTTTCCACTGTCTTCATCAATACTGACAGTCATATCCCGGAACTGCACTGACTCTGAGCTTATGGAAATGGTAAATTTCAGGAAGGAAGTGGAGCTATTGACGTAATGGATAAACTCAATGAGTTTAGATTTCTCACCTTGCCAGACTATGAATACATCATCAGTAAAGCAAAGGTAGCTGGTCATAAAATTCCAGTATTCACTTTGCAGTACAAATTCCTTCTCCCATTTGCCTAAGGCTACATTGGCTGGGCTAGGGACCATAGCCATACTCATGGCTATCCCCCTCATCTGTTTGTAAGCCTGGCCATTGAAACTGAAAAAAATAATAACTCAACATTAAGTTTATTAGCTTTCCCAAGCATTCAGTTTGCCCTTGTGTAGCATTGTTATTTCTGCTATAAGCCTCTGTAGCTGCTGAATGTGCTTGTGTAGATTGTTATTTCTGCTATGAGCCTATGTAGCTGCTTCAGTACAGTACATATGTGGTAACACAGTGTATAGGGCTTCAGCATCAATAGTTACCAAAATGCTTTGTTCATCATTTGTGGTTAGCTTATATTTTCATTCTGTATATGCAGTTTTAACCTCCTCAAACTAATGTTTAGAATAAAACTCAGATGTGTTCAGCATGTTCTCTATTTTCATTATATAACTGTCAGTATCTGTAACCATACCTCTCAACCTAGAAACATGCAAAATCTGGACAAAGGCCCATCAAAAATAGGTACAAATATGTATGCTGATTAACATAAAATATGCATACATAATTATGTAACCCCACCCACTCCAATGGAATTGTGGGGTGCCAACTTTCAAATGCAAACTGAAGAACAGACAATGGAAATATAGGCCCCCCAGACCCTGTAGTAAATGGTAAACATTTTTTTGAAATGTGTAGCAATGATGTTTACTGGGAAGGGAAAAGATGATGAATCTTAGGATTTTGTTTCTGATGACTTGCAGTATGTGGATTTTGTGGTAAAGGTACGACATTTACTGGTAGGCAATATTCTAATCTTAGCAAAATAATATTATCGTTTGCTAGGACCTCTAAAAGTCATTCTTCATGGCCTACTGATCAGTGTCATGGCTGGAGTTTTTGCCACCCAGGGCTGTCTTTGAGTTTGCCACCCTTCTCCCCTCACAAAATCATGGTTGAATGGGGCCCCCCCATACATGACCCTGCCCCATGCAGCCATTCCAATGTCCCATTACTAGGCTTTTTCATCTCATTTACCATAAACACTGCAATGTGCATACTGCTTTACTTCTACAATGACTATTTGGATTTCATTTAAAACTTTTATTGTACATTTTATAGCACAAACACTAATAGACATCTGCTAAACAAAGCAATACAGTCTCACAGTGAAATAGACTTGGCTTTAAAACTTCCCTGCCCTTGAAACACAAATTTATTGAAAAAGCATTGGAACCCACATTCAAAGAAAATGCATCTGGCCAGTGGCGGATAAAGATTACCTTTGGGCTGTTTTCATATCATAAGCCCCTTGCACACGAAACATACATGTGTTCTTTGATACACTTTCCTAATTGTATTAAATTATATTCCTTGTATAATACTGCACACTTGTTAGAGTGAGTTTGAAATTTATGGTTTTGAACATTTTTCCAGTGAGCAATGAAACAAAATGCATGAACCAATGACAAAACTGCCCAATTCAGAACATTTTCATCGTAAAAGTCAACTCAAACTTCTACACTCGACCAGTATCGGTAAATATGCACAATCTCTGCAGAAGTAAAAGTCATCTAAATAATTCCACATTAAAGAGATCTGTAACTAATGAAGAGGTTGCTGCTAGCAAACAACTTTATATGTCATTGTTTCATCCACAAAGTGCCTGTTGCCCTTGAGGAATAAATTGCTTATGTTACATTAAAAAATGATACGTTAGTAATATTGCAATAGGAAATGGATGCCAAACTGATAACAGGTTCATAGTTACTATGTATCTCCTCCAAAGAGGACATTCTCAGGACTGCAGCATCCACCCCCTTTAAAAGTAAAGCACAATACAGTATCAGCAATCCATCTACATACTGTGGGAGTAGAGCCCACAGCCTTCTGCATCAAAAGCACATATTTTATTTGTTGTGCTACTAACAACAAACAGAAACAGACTTGGCATAAGCAGCACTAAACTTCATTCCCCCTGAAGAACTGTGCAACACAAGAAATCTGGAAAAAGCAAAAAGTTATTGTTGGGGGGGGGGGGGACAAAGGCCCAAAACCAGGGACACATTTTAAACATTGCTTGTATAATCTTAGAAAATATGCTGGAATAAAATGTTTTGTGTTACCATGTGCTTCTGAAAGATAGGAAGACTAAAACTTAAATGGCTGTCATTATTTAGTGAATTCAGTTTTCACTGATTTGCCAGAAAACTGAAAATTTTAAGAGGAACAGACCACAAATATGAATAAAACATTCCAGACATTCTGTAAAACTGTGGACAGTTGAGAACTATGGAATTAACTCTTGGAATCACAAGTGGTGGTGGTATGGGTAGAGAATTTAGGCTTTTGCTCCTTGTACCTAAGGTTTGAGTCTGAGTATCTCTAACCACCAGTTATACCTAACTGGGGCATTTCACACACACACACACACACACACACACACACACACACACACACACACACACACACACACAACAAAACAGAATTAGTAAACATACAAATGAGTAGCAGCAATCTCCTTACATGCAGAATGGAACTCTAGACTTGGAAGCAGAACGAACCTGCAAACTCTCCTTACACACACACCTTGCCTTGCAAAAGGCACTTCACAGAACCCTCCTTACACCAGCAATACAGGATGACAAATGGCAGCAGCAAATTTCAGAATTACCAGCAGAAATCTCCTTACATGCAAACTCTCCTTAAATGGAACCTGCAAACTCTCTTTACACACACACCTTACCTTCCAAACGGCACTTCAGAATGGAACCCTCCTTATAGCAGCAATACAGGATGGCAAATGGCAGCAGCAAATTTCAGAACCAGTAAACATACAGAACATGCAATACAAACCAGTAAACACAGCAGAATACCAGTAAATTTACAACAGCAGCTAGCTCCATGTAGTTTAAATTGGGCGGACAGGAAGAATTTAAATTGGGCAGACAACAAGAAAAACAGACAGCATGTACAGATATGACCATACTGGAAACATGATGATGATGCTGGACTAGAAGAATGACTTGATACTATTAATTGAAAGTTTTATTTTGTATTATTGACAGTCCCAAAAGTGCTGCCTGCCCATCTCACCCCACCCACATGTTGCCATATGGAAATAAACACACCCTCAACCAAATTCTGACAGGCTGGATGACATCAGCAAAAATTCACCCCAAAAAATAATTTAGAAAAAAAAAGGGAAATTTGGAAATTAAAGGGGCCACTCAAGAATTCATGGCACCCCATTATTTTGACCTCAAAACTGGTAAATACCAAGGAATTAGGAATGGTTGAGAGGTATGTTTATAACAAGTATGGCCCCACCCTTGTCAGCCTTCATAACACTTGTAGTTCATTCACTGGTCAAAATTCTTAAGTACCAATATCTCATGCTTTGAAATATTATAAAAAGAAATGTTGTGTAAAATTTTACCATAACCATAGATGTCCTTCTCTTTACTGCTGCAATTTTCTTCACTTGAGGGATGTCCCTGCCAGATGGTTCCATAACGTCGGGCAGTATGCAAAAGACTTTCACCACTTGTAAGGTATGTGGTACGTCTGACATAGGCTGCAGTCATATGTAGGCCATAAAATGGATGTATGCACATACCATCCTCAGAACTGAGTGCCCAAAGAGGGAAAGGTTGACTAAGGATTAAGTGGTGTGTGCATCCAGGAAAGACAAGAGTCCAATGGGGAAGGAGGAAGGGAATGGAATACTGCAGCAGTGAAGAGAAGGACATCTATGGTTATGGTAAGATTTTACACAACCTTTCTATGTCCTTCTATTCACTTGCTGTAGTATTCTTAACTTAAGGGAGAGTGCCAAAGCTCAAGAGGGAAGGGAGGAGGCAGGAGTAGAGGAGCTTTCAGTGAAGACATGGAGTATTGCTCTGGAAAAAACAAATCTGGATCTGGAGACATAATTCAGTTTGTAATGTTTGGTGACGGTATGTATGGTTAACCAGGTGGCTGCTTCAAGAATGGCACTGTTATCCAGACATTTAAAGAAAGTCTTGGAAGAAGCCGTGGCTCTGGTAGAGTGGGCCTTTACAGGAGAGGAAAGAGTCCTTACATGGTTAGTGTAACAACAGGAGATGGTTTTACAGATCCAGGATGATATTGTCTGCTTAGAAGCAGGGAGACTCACCACCATAGAATGTAACTTAATAAAGTGTTGGTCAGATTTCCTGAAGGGTTTATTCTTGTCCAGGTATAACCTCAGTTGCATGTGAACTTCCAAGCAATGTAAGATCCTCTCACTGTTGTTTTGTATGGTGAGGAAGAAGGTGGGGAGTTGGATGGCTTGGTTGAGAGTTCATTAACCACTTTCGGCGTAAAGGATGGGTTACTCCTCAGAGACCCTCAATCCTTATGGAAGACTAGAAATGGGGGGATAGCCATTAGGGCTTGGAGTTCTGACACCCTACTAGCTGAAGTCAAACAACCAGCAAAACTGTTTTCCAGGTGCAATGCTTGAGAGAAATAGACACTGCTGGTTCAAAGGGGGGGCAGAGTTAATTTTTCTAGTACAAAGTTGAAGTCCCAGGAAGGAGGGATGGGTTTCCTGGGAGGTCTAATGTGGAGGACACCTTTAAGGAACTGCTTCACCTCAAACCTGAAGGGGGAGGGGGAGATAAGGGCAAACATCCAGATATGGCTGACATGTGGGGTTTGACTGATGAATAAGGCAAGCCAGCATTGAGCAACTCACACAAATAGGATAAAACCACTGGAATATCAATGGTTAATGGATTTTCATCCATAGATTGACACCATAATGGAAATCTTTTCTATTTGGAAACATGATTTCTAGTGTTGGGTTTTCTGGCCTCCTGCAAAACCTTGAGCATGTCTTCAGAAAAAAGGTTGTCTTAAAGGAATTAGAACCTTATCATGTACAAAGTCAGTTGAAGAGTTGATAGGTGAGAGTGAATAAGGTATCCTTTGTTCTGTGTGAGGGAATCCACTCTGTGGGGTAATGTGTGCTGATGGTCCTAAGCTAATTGAAGGAGAAGGGGAAACCATTTCTGTCTTGGCCAAAAGGAGTCACCAGCAAGATTTTTGATCAGTCCTGCCTGATTTTGAGCAGGACTATTGGTATTAGAGGAAGGGGAGAGAATGCTTAGAGAAACATCCCCTGCCATGAGAAAGTGAGGGTGTCTACTTTCCAAGCCAGAGGACTTGGAACTCTGGCACAAAATCCTGGAAGTTGCCTGTACAGAGGGGTGGCAAATAGGTTAACTTTCAGAGTACCCCATTGGTGGACTATGTCCAGGAACATATTCCTGTGAAGCATCCATTTGTGGGATTGAGTCCACGATCTGCTCATTGAGTCTGCCACAAGGTTTCTGTCAGAGGGGATGTACACCACCTGAACGGTCATGTTGTGCTTTTCCAGGAAGTTTGAAAATAGGAGGGCCAACCTGCAATGGAGGAAAGATCTGGCCTCCCCCCTGCTTGTTCACATGCCAGAGCACAGTCATGTTGTCAGTGAACAACTTCAGTGGGCCTCGTCAAAGAAGGGGTCTGAAGGTTTGAAGGCCCAGGAGCAATGCTCTCATTTCCGTTATGTTAGTGTGTTCCCTTTTCTGGAAGAGGGACCACTTTCCTTGGACAGTGCATATTTCCATGGCTATGCCCCAGCCTATGTCTGAAGCATCTGTGTAATTTTTTTGGACTGGATCCAGAGGGTGGAGAGGTACTCCTGGATTTAGGCATACCTGTTGAGAACACCAGAGAATTTCCTTTTTCAAGCAAGGGATTAGGGGAATGGCGAATTATAGAGGATATGAATGTTGGGTCCAGACAGACCTGAGGAACCAGTGGAGCTTCCTCATGTGCAGTCTTGAGGTACCATGGGAAGGGTAGAGGCCATGAACCCTAGTACCTTGAGAAATTCCCTGGCTGTGATGTGGTGTAAAGGCAGAAGAGACTGGAAGAAAGTTTGAAGATCCTCTGCTTTTTGTGGGGGTAGAGACACATTTAGTATGTCTGTCAGAATTCTGCACCCAAGGAAAATGTAGTCTTGGGCTGGAGAGAGGGTATATTTCTTTTGTAATTTATTGTGAACCTCAAGTTTCCCAGTAGGGGAATGGTGGTTTGAAGATTGTGTATAGGATGTATGGGCTTGGGGCCTGTAAGAGTTGGTCGTCCATGTATGGGAATATCTGGATTCCTAGTAGTCTGCAATGGAGCCAAGCATTTGGTGAAAACTCTCGGAGCTGTATAGAGGCTAAAATGTAGTGCAGAGAACTGTAAATGCCAGGAACCCACAGAAAAACACAGATATTTCCTGTTATTTGGGTGAATAGGGATGTGCAGATAGGCATCTTTTATGTCCAGAGATGCCGTGAAACCCTGAGGAAGCAGCAAGGGGAAAATGGCCTGGAGAATAAGCTTTCTGAAGGAAGAGACCTTTAAGAATGTGTTGAGGTGGGACAAGTCCAGAATTGGCCTCTAAGGGCCATCCTGTCTGGGCACCAGGAACATCCTTAAATAGAATCCTTTTCCCCTGGAATTGGCAGGGACTTTTTGAATGGAGCTCTGTAAGCACAGGTCTGAAAGGAGGTCTGGGAAGAGCTGTAGCTGATTTTGGGGGCGGGGTTGGGGGACACCGAGAAAGGTGGGAGTAGATTGCCAGATCATAAAATATCAGTTGTGTATGATGGAAAGGACCCAGTCATCTTGGGTAATGCCATCCCACACCCTGAGAGCTTTTGAGAGGTGGAGGGAGAAGTGGTGGAAGTGATAAAAACAGATATGAGGTTGGGTGATGTATTAAATAATACTGAGCGTAATGAAACTAGATGGATTCTAAGACTGACAGCACATAAAGGCTCCAGTCTTAATGACATAATCCCCTTAAAACCAGAATTAAATAGTAGGGGCTTGAGAAAGTAACACTGTTCTTAATATATATGCAGTTATTTGCATGTATTAAAATCAGAATTAAATAGTAAAGGCTTGAGGAAGTAGCACTGTTTTTAATATATATGCATTTATTTGCATGTATTTTTAAAATATACTTTGAATTTATGCCATTTTTTTATTTTATTATAAAATGAGTGTTCTCTTAAGTAGTTTTCCTGATTATGCTGTTTTAGTATCACATGCTTTGATTAAGTATAATGATAGGCTGTCTGTTCTAATTGGTATTAGCTGTTTACATATTTATATGAGGGTTCTCAGTCTTATTCTGTGATCTGAAGAAGCAATTGTTAAATTGTGAAAGCGCTCATCTCTTTATTAAAGTTTTTTGTCAGCTACAAAGCTTGGAACTTATGTTTTTCAGCTGTGAAACTACATTTACAGTAATATTGACAAGAACAGTCTGAATGTTCAAGCTGGTAAAGAGGTGGTATGAATGAACAGGTTTTTCACAACATGAACACACCCACAGAACCAGACAGACAAACGGAGGACCAACCAATGGCATCCAGTACCCCTCAGAACCCGCAGACAGACATGAGAGAACACTGGAATCCTACCCAGCCACAGTACAACTCTTAGGACTCATATCAACAGAGCCCAGTAAACATAAACAAGAATTATCATCACAACAATTGCAACTACAACAAGAGATACAGCCCACTGAGCTTCCAGAGAGAGAAATAAACTACCATCTGAACCCAAGCAGGGAGGACCAGAACAACTGGAGGAAGAAGCGGTGGACAGGGGAAGAGAGCTGAGGTACCTGGGGGACAACAACTTTTACCCATCAGGTCCATGAGCCCGCAAATGGAATTAGCCCAGAGGATCTGGAATCAATTGAAGAAATCACTGACAACACTTGAAGAAAAAGTGCTTAACAGAGGACTTACATTCATACCTCAGGGAAGGAGAGATGAGACACAGACCATCATTGATTTAAAAATGTATGTGAGAAAGTTGAATTTAAAACTTGTATTTTATGAGAAAAATAACATGGAGGAAGACAAACCCATTGCAAAAAATTAAAAAAAAACAGTAGTTTTTACCTAGGGTTGCCACCTCTTCATTTTTGTTCCGGACTATCTGGAAATCAAACCAATTGTCCGGTAGTCCCGAAAACACTGTACAAACTCCAGTATTCTATTTCAAAAAAGAAACAGACTATCAGAGTTTGTTAAATTGGCAGATTTACTATGCTTTTTTTACAGGAAAGCATAGTAAATCAGCAGAAAGCAGGCATCAGGAATGGAAAAAAGAGGGTGTTCACGATCAGCTGATGTCATAAAGATATCACAAAATATGTGAAATGTGGACAGTAGAGGGGGTGGAAATGGGCAGGGTTATGGGTGATGTGAGGGGTCTGGTGTTAGCAACAACGAAAGTTGGCGACCCTAGTTTTTACTCCCCACTGCATCCCACACTAGTAGCCTTTGAAACAAAATGTGAGCAAGATGTATAAAAGGCTCTCAAAGAACACCAAAATGTAAGTTTTATAATATTTCAAAGATTGAGATATTAGCACTTAAGAATTTGACCAGTGATAGAACTAGACATGTTATGAAGGCTGAAAAGGGTGGTGGCATACTTGTTACAGATACTGACAGTTATATAACGAAAATAGAGAACATGCTGAGCACACCTGAGTTTTATTTTAAACATTCTTTTGAGGTGGTGAAAACTGCATATATAGAATATAAAGATAAGCTAAACACAATGCTTAACAAAGAAGTTATTAGTTAAAACTTTTTTGAGTATTTGAACATTCCTCACCCTACGTTAACTTGTTTTTTCGGGATTCCCAAACTCCATAAGAATAAGGAAGATCCACCTTACAAACCTGTTATTGCAAGAGGAAGTTCCATATCACAGGTGACTGCCATATACTTAGATTTTATTCTTCAGCCTCTTGCTGAAAAGAACTAATCTTACTTGATTTTTTAAGAAAGATAAAAGAAGTGAATGTGAATGAACAAAGCATTTTTCATAAGTATTGATGATGAAGTCCTGTACACCGTGTTGCCACACATGTACTGTACTGAAGCTGCTACAAAGGCTTATAGCATAAAACACAATGCTACACAAAGGCATTCAGCAGCTACAGAGGCTTATAGCAGAAATAATGCTACACAAGGGCAAACTGAATACTTGGGAAAGCTAATAAACTTGATCTTGAGTTACAAGTTTTTCAGTTTCAGTGGCCAGACTTACAGACAAGGGGGATAGCCATGGGTGTGACTATGGCCCCTAGCCTGACCAATGTAGCCTTTAGGCAAGTGGGAGGAGGAATTTGTACTTATAAAGTTGATACCAGAGTTTTATGACCAGCTACCTTCACATTATTGACAATGTATTCATAATCTGGTGAGGTGAGAACTCTAAACTCACTGAGGTTATCCATTATGTCAATAACTCCATCTCATTTATGAAATGTGCTACTTCTATATGCTCGGAGTCAGTGCAGTTCCTTGATATGACTGTCAGTATTGATAAAGAGAGTGGAAATTAATTAGTAACTTATACAGGAAACCAAAAAGAGTGAACTACTTACTGTGCAGAGACAGTTTGCATCCAGTAAAAACTAAGCACAGTGTAATAAAATCACAAGGCTACAGATTAGCATGCATTACCACGGATTTGATCCCTTTTCTCAAAAAATATGAATGATCTTAAAAATTATTTCTTAACCAGAGGATACGACTCAAACATGTTACGTGTGATCCTGGATCCCATTAGAGATTCTAAAACTAACAATAACCCAATGTGGAATAGGCCTTTTGGTAGAATTATACAACGAAGACACCTTAACCCAAAAGAAGAGAAAAGTAAGGACAGTTACATTCTAACTTACACCCGGGATTTCAGTACAATTAAAGCCATTATTAAGGAGAACTGGGCCATCCTCACTGACAATCAGCAGTATGTAGGGGTTTTAGGAGATCACCCTACTCTCGTATATAAAAACAGCAGAAGTATAAGTAGCTATGTGGAAAAGAAAAACAAGGAATACCAGGATGACATCAGCACTAAAATCTGCAGGATGACATCAGCACTAAAATCTGTAGGATAACATCAGCACTAAAATCTGTGGGCCACCTAACTGCATTTTCTGTGAATACTTGATGGAGTGCAACTCATTTGAGTGCCCCTATGTTTAAATGATGGTGAAATCTTCAGCAGGTGATAACTGTAATACTGAAAAAGTTGTATATAGGGCCATGTGTAATGGCTGCCCTGCATTTTACGTGGGTAAGGCTATGTATAAACTGAAAAGAAGAATGTCAGGCCATCTTTGTAAATGCCAGAGGAACACCTTATTGAAAGACTTATTAGAATACCTCAGACATTCTGGTTTTAAATTTATCATTCTGGACTGTGTGGAGATGGATGAGCTTGAAGGTGACATGAATGTTGTGTTGGAGAAAAAGCATTATGCTGGCACTTGAAATTAAATGCATCCAGAAAACCAGGACTTAACTAATATTGCTCTATTATGAGTATGTTGAATTTACATAAGCTGCCACACAATCTATAAAAGTTTTATTGGCAATTTTTTGAGGAATATTTATATGTACTAAAAATACTAAATAATGATAAAAATGATATGTAGAATGCATGTATATGTATATATATATATATATATATATATATATATATATATATATATATATATATGTCCCATTCATTTGGTTGACTCACATTTGATCAAAAATTATTTCCGGCAGTGCACTCCACTGAAAGCTCATTTCACTGAACGCTCATTTGGTCGAATCACATTTGGTCAGAAATGAAATATAGCCCCTTACCCACTGCAGTGCGACCCTGGACTGAGAATATTAATTAAGGGGGGTGTGAGGGGCACTGCCCCCCACATTTTGCAAATAGTTTTTACTGAATATATACATATATATATATATATATATATATATATATATATATATATATATATAAATAACGTTTTAATGGATACACCTTCATATAACAGTAAATAGACTACAATTATGTGGGGGGCACCCCACACCCCCCTTAATTAATATTCTCACTCCAGGGTCGTACTAGAGTGGGGAAGGGGCTATGTTTCATTTTCAACCAAATGTGATTCGACCAAATGAGCTGTCATGAAATGAGCTTTCAGTGAAGTGTACTGCCTGAAATCATTTTCAACCAAATGTGAGTCGACCAAATAAAGTAGATCCATATATATATATATATATATATATATATATATATATATATATATATATATATGTTTAGTTACTTTAACCTCGCTTCTGCTTTGATTAGATTTATTGCATTACACCAGAGATTTAAACAGCAAATTCAAAACACACATTTTTTCATGCCACTATTACCATGTAATATTGGTATAAGTCCCCCATTTACCATACTGGTGGTCGCTCATGCACACAACTGCACAGTTTTATACATTACTAGTTTACTTCACCCACTGTTTTCTGTATTTTTTTGTGTGTGTGGTTTTTCTACTAGTTTCCATTGTATAAACATGCTTTTGGGTCTGTAAACATGAAAACTGTCACATCAGTTTTTTTTTGCAAAGCACTGACATTTATTCTGAGCTGTTAATAACTTAGATTTTTATGCAAACTAATACACATGGATAGATATTTACTAGACATTATTAGACAGATGTATTTTTATATTTATAGTGTTCTAGTTTGTTTATGTTTATGGTTAGACAGCTATGTGTTTTTTTCTTGATTTAGGTCTTGTCACAGACCTGATGAAAGCTTTATTGCATTAGTTAACTGAAAGCGACTTTAGTTAAGTCTTTTTATGTATATCTTTTTGTGTATATGTTATGCTTTTCTTAATACCTGATTTTGGAGTATGGATTGCAAACAGGCAGCGTTTTCCTTAACTAGGATTTAGTTTGATCTAATCAGTAGTAGTGTGTGTGAGTAGGTACTTGCTGTTTTAAAATGCACTTTTACGGCCATGTTTATATTGTTTGCCATGAATAGACTAGCTTAAAATTAAAACATATGTATATTTTCCACACCTATTTCTAAGTATATAAATGCTGATATGTTTAACATTGTTAAAATATTTGTCTGATGAATATAGGCTTGTTGCTATGGAACACTACCTGGGTTTCATGATTTTTGGAAATTATTGTGACTTAGCTCATCAACAAAGTTTTAAGACCACTAGTTTATCTGTTTTTTTTTTTTTTTTTTCCTCAACACTTGTGCTGGTGAGGTTGGGACTAGACAGATTCCTGAGCTTGTTCATTTTTTTAAAACTTTAATAATTCTGTTTTTTCATCCAAGGTACTTCTTCAGAAAAATCACATAATCTCATCTCATACAATTTAAATAAAAATGGCCCAATCAAATACCAGAAGCAATAAACTTATACAATCAAATAATAACTAAATCTAGTTAAACTTGTTGAAGAACTTTTATAACTTATCAAAACAATACTTATAAAAATGAACAGTTAAGGAAGAGTTGTACAAGGTACAAGCATGCAAAATCTGAAGGTAATGCTACTCAATGCTAGAAGTCTAAACCTCAAAATGCACTCTCTCGAGGCACTCCTAAAAATGGAGAACATCGATATCTGTGCAGTAACTGAGACCTGGTTCAAAGCTCCAGAGAGCACCCCTGCAATACCAGGCTACAACTCTTACCACACTTTTCGACCACCAAAGCAGGACTGAAACACTAAAGGTGGAGGAGTGTCAATATTCACCAAGGATATTCACACCACCAGGCTAGTTGCCCAACACAATGCGTCTGAAATTCTCCAGGTGCAACTAACACTAGGTAAGACTGCAATCCAAAATGTAGCTTGCTACAGATCCCCCACCATACCCCAATATTCTCACTACACCTTTCTAAACATACTGGAAAATATTAAGATAGAACCAAACACCCTAATACTGGGTGATTTTAACTACCCTGCCATTAACTGGGAAAGCTACTCATGTACCAACACCTTTGCCCAACGGTTCTTGGAATTCATAAATTCCAACACCCTGGATCAACTAATCCATAGTCCCACCAGGGGCTCCAATATCCTAGACCTGGTCATTACCAACATGGGAAATCGATGCTCCACACTTATGGTCACCCCTCGTTAGTCACGTCTGACCATAAGCTAATCACCCTTAACATCCACATCCCACCCCCACCTCCCAGTAAGGAAACCTCCATAAAAAACTTCTCCAAAGCCAACTTCATGCTACTCAAGTCAAAAGTGACAAACTTCATGACACCCATGCAGACGGGAGCTGAAAGTTCAACTGCTGAATCCTACACTAAGGCACTGTACGAGCACATCCACTCATGCATAAATCGTGCCATCCCAAATAGAACCAAGATGCTCTCATCCAAAAAAAAGAAGCCAATCTGGTGGTCCCCTGTCATAAACAAACTTTACAACAAAATGAAGAAACTGTTGCAGAAAAGAGGAAAATCCCAGGATGCAAAAAACTTCCTTACTAGCCTCAGTCAGAAACTGATATCCCTCATAAAATCCTTCAAAGCTAGTTACGAAAATAAAATTGCCAAAGATTCCAAAGACAACATGTCAAGAATCTAAATGGCAATGCTCAGATCTGCTCTGAGCTAAAACAGAATGGCATTAAATATACTGATCCCAAGGATATTGCCAATATCCTGGCAGATCAATTCAGTGCCAACTTCACCCCCCTCTCACCCCCTAAATGGCCCATCTCAATACCGGAAGATTGCCAAATTTCAGTAATAACGGCCACACAGGTAAAAAAATGCACTCTCCAAAGCTAAGAATACAGCATCCATGGGACCAGATGACATCCCGGGCTGTGTACTACATGAACTACAATATGAACTGGCACCTCACTTAAGTGTCATGTTTAATCATAGCCTCACCTCAGGTTTCATGCCCACTGAGTGGCGCACAGCTACAGTTATCCCACTCCACAAGGGGGAATCCACCTTAGATCCCGGAAACTACCGTCCCATCAGTCTGACAAGCCTTATCTGCAAGGCCATGGAGCGTATTATCATGGAACTTATAAACAAAGACATTGGCAACCTTCAAACACTAGACCCCACCCAGTTTGGGTTTGTGAAGAGCCAATCTTGTCTCCTGAACTTGATTGACTTCTTTGAATCAGTCTCCAGACCCATGGACAAGGGTAAGGTGGTCCACACAGCCCATCTAGACCTTGCCAAGGCCTTTGACACTATCCCCCACTCTGGAATCATAGATAAACTTACTAAGCTGGGCATTAATCCCTACGTCACCCAATGGGTTGCTAACTGGCTTACTGATAGAACCCACACTGTAAAAGTAGCCGACTCCAAATCCAGCTCCAGACAAGTGACAAGTGGAGTACCTCAGGGTCCAGTCCTGGGACCGCTCTTGTTTGGCATCTACTTCTCTGAAGTATAGGCCAACACTACTCTGGATAACAAAGTTTGCAGATGACTGCAAACTGGGAGCCATTATTGAATCCCCAAATGATGTGGATACTCTACAAAAGGGCCTTACAGAAACAGATGCTTGGTGCCAGAGCCATGGGCTCAAGCTCAATGCCAAGAAATGTATAGTTATCCCCTTTGGGAAAAAACATGTATCCGTAAATTACCATATAGGTGGCAGTACATTAAACACCGAAATTTTGATAAGAGACTTAGGGACACAGGTGGACAGTGGTCTCACCTTCCATAACCACATCACCACAACAGTCAGGAAATCCTTCTATGTGGCACACCTCATCACTAAGGGCTTTTCATCCAGAAAAAAGGAGGTCATTGTCCCACTGTACTCATCCCTCATTAGACCCATTATAGAATACAATGCCCCGTTTGGTATGTACCTCTCAAGACATCTGCAACAACTGGAAAGGCCACAGAAATATCTCACTAAAAGAGTCACAGGCCTAAAGCAGATGCCCTACGCTGACCGCCTTAAAAAACTCCAGCTATACTCTGTCGCATATCGTCTACTCAGAGGCAATCTTTGCTTAACATACAAGGCCATGTCAAACCCAGAGCTGTTGGACATGCTACGCTTAAAGAAATCCCAATTCCTCAGAGCCACATGCTCCAGGGATCTAAACCTTGTCATCACAATAAACAAAGCATGCTGGAGGGATAGGTTCCTGACACAAAGACTCCCCAGACTCTGGAATAGATTGCCCATACATGTCAAGCAGAGTGCCTCTTTGGTCCTCTTCAAAAGGAACCTTGACGATTGGATGGGAGAAAGGAAATTCACCCCGGGGATCACGTCAGTCGCCCTGCTAGACAGGGGTCCAGGGAAGTAAATAGTGTGGGAAGAAATAGCCAGGCATTTGTTATGGCTAGGCTTGTATAGGCCCTAGGGCTGATAGCCTTGTACCAACCTATGAACCTATGAACAAGAATACTGCTATAAAGATGTTATAAAAATGTTGAAAAAATTGCTTAACATTGTTTAACATTATTAACCCTTAATCTTTTATCTGTTAGAAAACATTTTATATTAATAACTTAATTTAGTCCAGGTTGTTGATCAGCTTGTAACTTAATTTGCCATAAAGTCTCCTTTTTCTCTCTGCAGTTCTTATAATTCCCACTCCTTTTATCCACAGGTACATGTTCTAATACAAAGAAAAGAAATCTTTTGAAATTTGTGCACATAGTACTATATTTATATAAAGCATTATCAGTATCTTTATTTTTATGGCGCATTTGTGTTCTTTTATCCTTTTATTGAGGGCTATAGAAGTCATTCCTATGTAAAATGCTTTGCAACCCATGCATAGGCTGACATAAACCACTCCTGCAGTGGTAGATGTAAATCTTTCACTAGCAGTTATAACATATTAGTATGTGGTAACATTATATAACTGCCCTCATGAATATACCTGCACACAGTGCAGAAACCACAGTTTAAAGTACCTTTGGGTTTAGCTGATACAATTGGTTTAACAAAAGTATTATCATGTTGCAATAAAGTTTTCAAACAGGAATTTTCCTTATTAAGAAACAATAGTTTATCACCAACAGATTTAAAAAGGTCAGCATGTTCTTTTAATATATACCGGTTGTCATTAATTATCTTCCTGATGGTAAGATGTCTCCAGTGTTTCTAGTGTGGCGTTTTGCTTTACAGTATTTAGTTATATTGAAGATCATAGTATTATAACAAACATCATATAATCAATAGCTACATATGTGTATATATATATATATATATATATATATATATATATATATATATATATATATATATATATATATATATATATATATATATATATATATATATATATATACATATATATATATATATATATATATGTACACACACATATGTATATATATATATATATATATATATATATATATATATATATATATATATATATGTATATATATATATATATATATATATATATATGTATGTATGTGTGTGTGTGTGTGTGTGTGTGTGTGCACATATTTACAGAAGGAAAGTAGAAGAGACGTGTAAAAGAAGGAGAAAGGAGTTATAAGTAGGTGAAGAAGTAGTGAACAAAGAGATGAGGGTGGTCGTGGTATAAAGTAAAGTAAGTAAAATAAATAGTGTGGGCAAGAAGTAAATAGTTGAGAGTGAGTGAGTGATGGTTAGAGTCTGAGAAGCTGGTTGAAACAGTTAGACTTAATATATAAACACTGCAGTATACCCTCAGTGGGTTAGCCATCTCTTCTAGTCTGATAAGAGTCATTGAGCCCTATGTAACCCTTAAGTCATGTTTCTCTCTTTCTGTAACTCTCTATGGAATTCTAATTGATTTTCTGGGTCTATATTAGAACATCGAAGTTTCAAAACTTCGAATGTTCTAACATCAAACCCTATTCAGCGAAAGCCGAAAACATTGAACATACAGAATAGCAAATTTTTTCCTAGGGAAAAAATTTGCTGTTCCAAAACACATACACACAACACAAGCACACCAAACAAACAGTAATCCGTACACATACACCTAAAATCTTACACCTAACCCTACACTAAACTATACACACACCATTAACTATCCACTTACCTTAACCCAAACCCTAACTTTAAGGTCTGTCACTATTGCACACTCACCTGCACCCGCGCCCTAACCCTAACTCACCTACCCTGCCCTAACCCTCACGTCCACACAATCGCACACTTACCTGACCTGCGCCCTAACCCTAACTCACCTACCCCTCACATCCACACAATCACACACATACCTAACTCTTGCCCTAACCCTAACTCACCTAACCCGCCCTAACCCTCACGTCCACACAATCGCACACATACCTAACCCACACCCTAACTACCCTAACCTGCACTCAATCACACACTTACCTGAACCCGACCAGTAACTTTCCACCACAGCGCTGAAAATACCTAAGCAACAGAAATGGACAACCGAATTCTTTCCCTAGGAAAAAATTTGGTTTTCTGTTGCTTCAATATTTTCAGCTTTTGCTGAATAGGGTTCAATATTAGAACATTCGAAGTTTTGAAACTTCATTGTTCTAATATAGACCCAATTTTCTTTGTGTATGCTTACTGGATTAACCTTATGATAACAGCAGGATAACTACAGATTAGATCTCTCTGCTAATTGTTGTTCACTCTTACTTTAAAAACTCCACCATCAGTATCTGGCAGCTTACCAGAAAGTCACCCTCACTAAAGGTGGTGAGATGGGACCGTCCTCAGCATCCAAGTCAAATGCAAGATTCAATAAAAAAAAGTTTCCTACGTCCCTGTTTAAAGTTGCAACTGAAATTGCCTATAATCATTCAGTTTAGCTTAACTGATCACTGATTACAAACAGTGTAAAGAAACCATGCCTAGATAGGAAATAGAAGAGGGAGAACAGTACAGAAGTGTGAAAGGCATCTAATTTCTTAGGCATTCCTGTCAAGACTAGGGCACAGATTACATGAATGTTGGGAATTTAAGTTTATTGTAATAGTTATACGTTAAGAACAGGGACCCCAGTGTAAATGTTGTTTGTTCACCTTTCAGATCTCTGATGTCATCCCTCCAGATCCCATTGATAGACTGAACTTAAGTGACTGGTTTGACAAGTGCTATGCCTTCCGGAGAGACGTTTTATTGAAGAAGCAGGCTTACCAGTATCAAACTAGCCAACGTCTGAGACAAAGTAAGTTCCTTAATATTAATGTGGGATGTTTATCTAGTATAGCTTTGACTGAGTACATTAAACCCTTATGTTTTGTGATCCAGTGTACGTAGATAAATTGTCAAGCACTTCAGCAAGATTTTATAGTATGAGGAATTAGTTGTTGGTGAATTACAGGGATGGAAAATAGTTAATGATCTTTGTGTATGTAAATGCCTTAGGCTATTACTAGTTTGGGTGTTGCAGTGCTTGTGGACATCTGTACTTGATGGCCCTTGTGTCTCAGTTCTTTGATACATAAGGGATATATTAGGACAGCCTAACAATGCCATTCAAGGTGACATTTCAGCTACTCCTTTTTGATTTGTGGTGTTACTTGCCACCTCCTCAAATTAATTCCTTGGTGGCATACAGTATATATTAGTACCATATAAACAAGGTTTAACGACTGTATCCGTTGACTGCATTGCTCCAGCTGTGGCATTACTTACTGATGGCTTGGAGGCTTTATTATTGAGGTAGCAAGTATAGTTAATTCTCACATAAAGGTAGCAGCCATTGTGACATTCAATCCTTCACAGTCCACTAGCTTTTTGATGCATAGGGTTTGGCCCACCAACCATAGAAGTTAGTATAACTACATATAGCCAGGACAATTCTGTGTCTTTAGTGTTGTGAGCTGATTGCTAATTTGGCTTTGGTTTGGGAAGGATTTCAGTCTAAGATGTTATATCTGTTTTCTGTGTGTGTATATGGTAGTCATCTTTGTCATGACTAATACTTTTGTTAACATATGATTATATGATCATAATGACAGAATGAGGTAGACAGGAGTATATAGTCTGCATATTGCAGCTTCTTCCAACACACACACACACACACACACACACACACACACACACACACACACACACACAATTTCATTACCTGTTTTATTCAGTCAGTCTGATGCTTTCCTAAGATTTTCTGTTTTACAGACTCCTACAGTCTCAGCAAGTAACCTGTTCCATTTTCTACCATCTGTGAAGGAGTACCTTCTCATCTGCATTCTAAAGCTAGGTCTTTCGGAGAGGGGGGGATACAGTGATAAGTTATAACATTTGAACTTGGCTATTAGTGAAACTACAATAACATGGCTGTTTTCCCCACAGGTCTTGTCTCTCCCTGCACAGACCAAGTCAGGCCTGATGTCAGCTGGTGTGCATTTTTCATATAAATACCACTGACTTGCATGAACCACAGTTCTTCTGCTAGCTTTAAAACTGTCTATTGCTTGACTGTTTTGTCTTTAAGGTTTGGAATTTTCAGAGGTACATGATTATTTTCACTTTCATTGCAATGTCTTCTCCTTAAAAATAAATCCAAATCAAATCACACCAAAAAGATTTCCTCTTTTGTTAGGGATCTCTCATAATACCGATGACCAACATTGTTGTAAAAATGTGACATGAACACAGTTGTCAAGATACTTAAGGCACTGCAGTCCTTTCTAGTTCAGAAAAAAAAATCAAAACTTAAAAAGCTATCAAAGTCACTGCAAAGATAACAGATTAAAAATAAGAAAGAGACAAAACCAATGATGTTTAAAATGGCAAATGCATTTTGGGAAAATCTAAGGAAATTTTTTTGAATCTAAGAAGGCCTGCTTTAAGGCTAGTACTAGACTTCTCACACCAACAACTTAATTGCTACAAACAAGAAATTTGGAAAAGTTATTGTAAAAACTCTGACAGCCATTTTAGATCAAAATGCCTTCACTGTTATCTTAATGTTCATAAAAAACGCCTAGCTATACATTCCTTCACTTTCAAGTTAATTTATAGTTTTCACCTTTACCACTTGGTGTAACAACTTCCATAAAGTACTTAGCTCCAATTGTTGCTCATTTAAAGACCCTACTATTCAACATTTTCCCTTGTACTAATTGTTCCTTTTGGTAGTTTCTACTCAGGACAAGCTATTTCATTGTCTGTCCTAATTAACAGTTTCAACAACATGTATGATACTGTGAACCGAAAAGGCTCATTTGTGCTCATCTTAAAGTATCTGCTTCCTGGTGACTGTCCTGGTCTCACTTTTTGCAAAGATGCATCTTCCTTGGAACAAGATCACTGAAAATAATTAACTTTATTCTCATCATCTCTTCTGTTCCTGCAGCACTGATGAATATTTTTCAGGGCACTGTGATACAGTCCTTTTGCAACTTAATGGTTCTTATGTTGTTGTTGTTTTTCTTTTGGCTTTTCCCGGTTAGGGGTCGCCACAGCTGAACTCTGGTCCGCTAATGATTGGCAGTTGATTTTTATGGTGCCGAGGTGCCAGCCAGACACTCAACCTTCAACAAAGGCATGCCCATTCACGCATGTCTTTCAAACGCCACTCGACCACGGGGAGGACATGCAGACTCCACACAGAAGGCGCTCCAGCCAAGAATTGAATGGGAGAACCTCTTGCTGTGAGGCGACAATGCTAGCACTGCACCACCGCGGCTTACTAACTTAATGGTTCTTATGCAAGACTGTAAATGAAGAAAGAACAGATGATTAGTGAAGAACTTGTGGAACCAGTACACAGACTCTTTGGAAGTAATAGCTCCTGTTCTCCGCCAGTGAATGGTGAATTACTTTGGGTGTGCACAGCTTTACAATCTCCTCCAAAAGAATGCTTTTTGTGTTTCCAGTTCCTCTATTGGCTATTCAGACTATGCAGAGAGAACACATTTTCAAAAGTTGCTATCCATTGGCTATTCAGACCATGCATAGAGAACACATTTTTAAAAGCTGCCATTCCAATGTACACGGTCATGCCAGGAACCATCATTCATATTATCATCATTCATATTAATATAAGGAGATGAAAACTATAGCTAAAGCACTCATGTCTACATAAACATGCCAGTCTGATTATTCACAAAAACAATACAAACACAGCAGCAGTAGCAAACAATATTTTGTGTTGAGAAACAGTGTTCATTTTGTATTGGGCAATACATACACAATCTACATCTAGTGTCTTTGTGTCTGCCTGGGCAGCAGAGCATCCTGGGAGATGCTGTCCACAGGCATTTTTGTTTCACGAATGGCAATTGGAAACATCACTAATTCAGCCAAATACTTTGTAGTGGGAATTTTCAGCTGTGGTGGGTGGTTGTTGTCTCGCTACATTGGACAGGTTTAATTTTTTACTTTCTTGAAATGCTTGCAATACAGTATTATTCTGACAAAATCAGATACTGCTGACCAATCCAGCTTGTTCCAAGATAACTTAAATAAGATAGGTGAAATAACCACAGGTCGTAACATTTCAGCAACATCCCAGCCCCTGTTCATTTTACTCCAGAACAGCATAGTGTTTCTTGACACAAAGGAAGTCTTCTTTACTTCTTTAAATCATTGAGTCTGTCAGCTTGGAGGATAGGATTCTAATCTGAGATAGTGATTCCATCTCTTTGGATACCATCCATATCTTAAAGTTTTTTTTTTTTTTTTAAATAAACACTTCCTTATGCATTGCCTTTTGAAATGGATTGTTTCTTTCTTTCTGGTCTAAATGACATGATGCAAATCTTTTTGCCTTCTGTCTTCCTGGAATTTTAGATTGACACCTCATTCAAACTGAACATACCATATTCATCTATTAATATGTATTCTTCTGCAATCTCTGAATATTTGCCAGCTTTTCCACAGGTTTCTATTTTAATAAAGATGTTTCTAGAAAGGAATTATGCATGCCAAGCCTCAGAGGGTAGCAGTCTTTCCTTCTAGTGGCCTTAACGTTATACTACACAACAAGCTTACACTTAAACTGTTTAAACCGGTGGATTCAATGAATTTAATGTTCTTATCTTGGAAAAAACATTTTCTGGTGACAGTCTTATTTAGTGGAAGGTACTCAAAACTTCATGGTTTGAAGTTCAAGCCTTCCTGTGTAATCTTTTACAATGACATCGTATTCCTAAAGAAAAGTCCTTCTATTATATCTTCTTCTGGCTTTTTCCTGGTTAGAGGTCACCACAGCAGATCACCTGTCCACTCATGATTGGCAGTGGAGTTTTACAGTGTTGAGTTGCCAGCCTGGCACCCAACCTTCCACAGAAGGCACACACTCACACCTAGGGCTAATTTAGAATGTCCAATTCACCTACAGCATGTCTTTGAGATGTGGAAGGAAACTGGAGCACCCAGAGGAATCTCATGTGACCACAGGGCAGACATGCAGACTCCACACAGAAGGCACCCCAGCTGAGGATTGAACCGGAGAATCTCTAGCTGTGAAGCGACAACACTAACCCCTGCAACACCGTGGCTGCCCTCCTTCTGATATGTCTAAGAAGGTATAATCTATTTCCCTGAATCTGTTCTTTCATATTCATGTATTTTTTCATAAATATGAAACGATGAGAATATTTGCTGCATACCTTGTTGATGTCAGAAACATTTCAGGCAATCTATTAACCTCTTTTCTGACTTAACAGAAGGAAAAAAGTGTCCTTGTGACAAAGCAAACCACCTAAATGTTTACCCCATTGTAGTGCCTTCTGCTTTGTCAAGAGTACTAAAATTTTAGAAGGCTCTGAACTTCCAAGATGATTGAAGAAGCATGATAACTGGAGATTTCCCAGTTGAAATTCAAAAATTGGTACCAAAAAAAAAAACGCCAGTAGAATAAGCTAATGTGGTATTAATTCAGACTGTGGCTGAAGATTATTCTGTCTGGATGTCAACTATGAAAAATCTAGAAGAAATAAAGACGAAGTGAAGAAAAGGGAGGAGGAAGAGAAAGCTTTCCTAGACAAGGACTCTGCTAGGACTCAGTGGGGACATCAGTGTGTGGTGCATGTGCAAGAGATGGCTTCCAGTAGTTTTGAAGAGAAAATTTCTCAAATACACTTGGAATTCTTTAAAAGAAATCAGATGCTAGATGAGTACATAAAATCAAATGAGGATAGACTGGAAAAACAGGAAGCATTTCATAATCAGTCTGATGATTTAGTCAGGCTGCAAAAATATGAAAGTGAAATCAAGAATAGACAGAAAATGAGGCATTCCAAGAGAAACTGTTCCAAAAATGGCATAGTTGGAAGAAAGAGCAAGCAGGGAAAATATGTGGTTTACAGCCATCCTGAAGAAGCCAGAAGGAAAGGATTGTATAACTTCATGATGATTAATATTAGTAAGTGGAATGGTGTCCCACACAGGGCACATTCTGTTTATGGGCCAATAATTTTTTCAAGAAAGCAGCCAAGGCCAGTAGTTCTGAAGATACAAACATACCAACAGAAAGATATATTAACAACATTTCGACAGAAGGGAATAAGGTACTAAATGTTGGACACACCGGAATGTTTGTAGAACATAACTATTCAACTTGTACCAGACAGAAATGAATAAATTTAATCTATATGAGGTAGTTTTGGTAATCTAGATTAAGGTTTTAACTGTTGTGTCCTAAAAAGCTGAAATATATATGCAAAGTCTACCAAAATAAAAACAAGAACATACAAAACGATTACCAGAGATTCCTAAATGTCTTTCTTGCAAAACCAGACATATTCAGGAAACCAGAAGAAGCATACTTATTCCAAGAACTTAACACTTCAAAGAACTCTGTCAGTAAACAGGCCTTAATTTGTTAACTGCACAAATAGTTGATGCACACATCTTCAAACCAGAAATATCGAAACTCTCTGATCACGGTATGGCAGTAAATTGGGATTTGCCCTTTCCCAGCTGTATTGCAATGTCTGTGTTCATGTATATAATTAGCAGGAGGCATAAGGGGTACAAGGGGCTTGTCCCCCTGCAAAAAATATGTTTTATACTTTTTTTACATTCATCGATATTCCGGAGTTTTAATGTTTCTGGTTCAGCATGTGTGTTGACTATTTCTGTCATTAACAGATCCATCAGCAAACTTGGCTGAGGAAATTAAACAGAGCAGAACCGTTGAACCATTCAGATCACACATAGATGGAGAACCTAGGAGTCCATTAGTCCAGCAATTCAGAACAGATATCCAAACTAAAAACAAACTGAAAAAGCTGAACTATATATGTAAAGTCAATCAAAATAAAAAACAGAACATTCAAAAAAAGGATTACAAAGGCCTCCAAAATATTGTTGCAGAACCAGATACATTAATGGAAGTGTTCAAAGTATTTAAAGCTTCACAGAACTGTGTTGATAAGCTGTCAGTTGGCCAAGGTATTGGCCATAACAGAACTGTTGGAATCACTGTAAACACTGAAAGAAGGAAAACCTGGTGAGTCCCTTAGTTTGTTAGTTCAGAATGGAGATACATTAAGATTGAATTGAACATGCACACTTACTAAATAAGGGATTCATGGAGGGCTGCTTAGCTGAGTTTCAGGATCAGAGGAAAAGGTTATGATATTACTAGGGAGAGGAATTATTTTAATAATACAGGAGGAAAAAGGATGGACATTGAAGGAGTGTGGCAGTGAAGTGTCCCAGTTTTTTTCATAGACTCATTTTAGTGAGAAAGTGTGTCCCATCTAAGACTGTAGTTTTAAAGCTGGGGGAAATAAGTTTTCACAAAGACCCTAATTATAGGGGGAGATTTGAATATGGTCTGTAAGAATGAGGAGAAATCTGAGGGCTAATGCAGGATGACTATCATTAGAAAGAGTAGATTCTTAAGGAATTACATGAAGATATTTGGGATGGAGGATGTAGTAGTTGCCTTAGGAATGCAGTTGGAATGTAGTAATCATTCCCAAAGTTATGGGAACTGGGACCAATTAGTTAGTATATAATACAAGAACACATTAATTTACTTGAGTGAATAGAGGTACATCTGATTACAATATCTGATCATGCATTAAGGGTATGGGGTCTAGGTAGTAAGGAAAGAGATTGGCATTGGCATTTTCTTACCTATTTACTAAAAAGATAGGTATTTAAAGAGTGGGCAATAGATAAAATTCGCGAAGTAGCAGGATGGAAAATGGGTTAGAACAGATCGCTTGTGCCTGTAAAACAAATGAAAGGAGATTTCAGAGCACTGGTTGAAATAAAGGAAAGGGAAATATGCGAAAATGGTAATAGAAAATATCTTGAAGGGTTATCAAAGTTTAAAGCACTGCAGAATAAGGTAGAGACGAGACTGTCAATGATGAGGAAGGGGAGCAACTGAGAGGTGCTGGCAGAACATCAGAAAACATTTGGACTATATATATGAGTGTGGAAAAAGTGGCAAATAAAGCAAATATTTTATGACAGTAATCCCAGGGCACAAAATCTTTTAGTGAAGAGATTAACTTAAAGGATAACTGCACCCACAGACTCAAAAAACATGTTTATTTCATCATGGTTTGGTGTTTCCTACATTTTAACACCACTCTGGGACTATTTACAGGTTTTTAAATATTTTTATACATAATTTCTGAGTCTGATCACATGGGGTCTGGCATCTTGAAATAATTCTGTTTTGTCTGTCCCATAATGCAGTACTTGGCTGTAAAAAATTATGTCATGTATGCCTATTTCTTCCTGAAGCTCCTGTCACTGCATTGATTTTACATGCATACACTGCTGTCTTTCAAGCAGCTAGTTTTAAGTAACATTTCATGCCATTCAGTGACTACTTAAAACACAAACAGTGAAAATGCCACAGAACAGACTTTCAAAGTGCTTTTTACTGCTGCTGCTTCTTTTTAGAATGGCCAAACTGCAGTGTTTTGTGAAGCCTGGAGTGTACTACTTTGACTCATCTCCCATCCCCCTTCACACCTAACTTCCCTAGCTGTCAAAGTGCTAAGGGTAATTTGAACTGTTGCCACCTGTGATTGACAGCCCACAGCAGGAGACTTGACTCGTACTGTTTCCTAGTTCTAGCCTTTACTTTCTGTATGGATAGGGAAAGGACCAGGCAACTGTGACATCACAGCATGGGTGTGCATTTAGGAAGGTCATGGAAATGTCAGTTTGGGGAAGGAATTGGCCAGAAAACTACCTGTATTCATAGGTGCTGATGACATCAATGAATTGGAGACTGCAGCAAGCTTTATCAGGGTGGGACAAAAGTTTTTTGAAAGTGAAACCACCACAGTACAGTAAGGTACTGTTCTAGTGGAGAAACACAGTCGATTTAAAATATTTTACACGCTGTATTGTTGTTTATACATAGCAGGGACAGTAAATATGGAAAGAAAGGACAGAGAAGTTGAGCATTTAATAAGAGAATCCCATTGTTGTCCTTTAACAGAATACGGAGAAAGTGGGAGTGAAGTTGAGTGAGCCTGCGTAAAGGAAAATAATAAAAAGACAGAAACAAATTAGGAAAATATTTTGTGTGTTTTAGGAAAGTCTCTACAAAACAGCTGAATTGAATGATCAGAAAAGGTTTATGTTGGTGAATTTCATAGTAAACCCAAGCTTGTCAAAGGCAGTTGAGTTAGCACTCAATAATTAACTGTAAATATAGAGGAGGGACAAATGAAAATGGGAGAAATTGTCAGGCTACTGGTAAGTCACAAGTGTTGGATAGTATCCCCATAGAAATTTGGAAGTTGGGGAGACCCTAATAAGGATCAGCAAGAAATGATTTAATAGAGTCTTGAAAGAAGGGATATACCTGCATCGTGGAAGAAATTTGTAATAGTTTTGTCCAGAACAGGGTAAAGATCCTGCAAACCCTGCTTTGTATAGTTAAATTTCAGCATCAAATCAAGATTATAAAATGTAAACATAGGTCTGTATTATGAAAAAGGTTATCAAGAGTGTTGACAAAATTGAAAGACCTATATCAGTGTGAATTTGTAGAAAGCAAGCAGACATTTGGGAATGTTAATAAAACACCAATGATTCAGAAGAATGCAGATGAGAGCAAACTGCTTTTGTTAAGCCTGGATGCAGAGCAAGCTTTTGATAGGATAGGTTCAGACTATATGTATAGGACAATGGATGAATTTGCATTTTTGACTGAAATACTTGAATTAATAAGGAAGATATATACAAGGTTAGAAGTGAGGATAAAAGTGGATGTGAGATTTTGTCTGACAGACTGAATTTGTTTGGAAGAACAGATTAGCGATGGCTTATTTCCCATTGCTGTTTTATCTCTTCCACTGTATAAATGAAGTACTAAGAGTATGACTTAGAAAAGACTCCTTAGAAGCAACAAAAGAGTTATGCAAGGAAACTGATCACAAGATAACCCAAAGGGTAAGGTTGTGGAAGCTCTAGATTATGAATCTGGATAGCAGGTTACAGACACTGAAAATGTTTTTGGTCCCTTTGATTTTATATCTTGGCCAGGTGTATTTTAGAAACTAGATGATAAATTATGGCACTCAGCTAATAAGGAACTGAAAAACTTATTTAGAAGGGGGAAAAGCCTTGGTTTAGTGTGATAAGATGATCCTAGTGATGGAGCAAGGGGGTATGGGGTTGTCTGATTTAAAGGGATATACTAATGCATAGCAGTTAAGGCAGTTATATATAGTACAAGTGAGTGTGTGTGTGTGTGTGTGTGTGTGTGTGTGTGTGTGTGTGTGTGTGTGTGTGTGTGTGTGTGTGTCTGTGTCTGTGTGTGTGTGTGTGTGTGTGTGTGTACGCTGAAATAGAAAGACTTGATGCTGGTTAAATGAGGGAGCACCAGAGACAGAGAGAGAGAGAGAGATTGCCTTCGTGGATACAGGTGGTAGTGGGGAATAAAAATAACCAGGCAAAACACATACACACTTATAAGTGTATGTATATTTACATATAGACATATATACATATATATGTATATATGGGTTCCATACACTAGATCGAATTTTCACTAATTCGAAATAGTGTATGGAATGCTCACTGCAGTGAAAGTGCACTTAATTGAAAGTGCACTTATGCAAAGTTCTGTACAACAAACGGGTGTTGTACTGAACTTCCGTAAAGTACTCACGGACCTTAGGGTTAGGGCATGGGTCATAGTAAGGAGATAGCCCTACGGGCTATCTCCTTACCATGACCTGTGCCCTAACCCTAAGGTCCGTGATGACTGCAGCGCAGTGAAGGACATAGCAATGTCCTCCACTATGGTGCGATATTCATGAACCTTAGGGTTAGGGCATATGTTAGGGTAAGGGGATAGCTTTACTAACTATCCCCTTACCCTATCCCGTATAGATATATATGTATGTATGGGTTCCATACACCAGATCGAATTTTCACTAATTCGAAATAGTGCATGGAATGCTCACTGCAGCAAAAGTGCAGTTATGCGAAGTTCGGTACAATGAACAGGTGTTGTACTGAACTTCCATGCAGTACTCACGGACCTTAGGGTTAGGGCACTGGTAGGTAGCCCATAGTGCTATCCCCTTACCATGACCCATGCCCTAACCCTAAGGTCTGTGATGACTGCAGCGCAGTGAAGGACATAGCAATGTCCTCCACTATGGTGCAATAGTCACGAACCTTAGGGTTAGGGCATGGGTTAGGGTAAGGGGATAGCTTTACTAACTATCCCCTTACCCTAACCCATGCCCTAACCCTAAGGTCCCTGACTATCGCACCATAGTGGAGGACATAGCTTGTTTTTATGTCTTCCACTGTGCTGCGGTGTTTTCGGTGAAGTGCACTTACGCAAAAGTTCACTTTCATTAAAGTGAAATTTTGCAGAAGTGAGGCTTCCTATTACAAGTTCGAAGTAGTAAAATTTTGTTCTTGTAATAGGAATCCGTATATATATATATATATATATATATATATATATATATATAAAACAAGTAGCAAATTGAAAAATAAGCTAGTGAAGAGATGGAATAAGGAGAGTTCTCTGATAGGGTTCACAAATAAAGTGATAGAGAGTTGTCAAGAAACAGGAAGTAAATGGAGGAAGTTAGCCAAGGAAGCAAGGTACTGGGAAGAAATTACCTGGCCTGGGTTGGGGAGAGAATGTGAGCAAGCAAAAGAATTGTTTGGATTACAAGATAAGGATAGGTTTCTGTATCATGGAATAATAGAAGAGTAAAGACAGGGGTCACCCGTGCTTGGCTGAAGAGCATTAGTTTTAAATGCATTTGGTGTGAATTAAAGTTATTGAAAGAAATGCAGTTCTAAAAAAAGACTGGAAATTGGTTATTTTTGTGAGCTTGCTGACATAGTAGAATTTACCCTTTTCTCTGCTGTTGTTAAGTTAGCAGGGATCTGGGGGATGCAGTCCCCCTATGTGGGAGGTTTAGCGTGGCTTACTCTTCTACAAAAAAAAAAAAAAAAATTAAAAAAAAAATGTATTTTTTGTTATGTTCATTCATTTTTAAATTGTTCATTTTTTATTTCTATTTATTGGAATCAAAAACAGGTACAGCTATAAAAATGAGATAATTAATAGGGCTTATAACATATACATGACAGTTATAAAAATGAATTAGAGGAACTTTAACTGTATTAGTCAAAAAAGTGATAACTAGAAAGTGGAAATTAAGACAGACCCATCTTGGAATATTCAGGAATTAGGCCAGTTTTGCAAGATATGTTAAGTACTGTGAGGGAAATAAAACAGTCAAAAAAGACTCACTAGATAGGGGAAAGAACAAAATGCATACCCATAAATGAACCGTGTGGGCCATTTCCTGCATAGTGGGAAACAGAATGATACTTAAAAAGAAATATTAGAGGGAACTAAAAATGGTACAAAAAGAAAAGAAGTGTGAATGTCATGCAGTTTTATTGAATGGAAAGAAGTCAATAGTTTGAAAATGTGCAAAGGTTTAAGAAAAAAGTGAATATAACAAAAGGTACAGATAGCCAAAATGAACAGGAAAGTAAATTGCTCAATAAAAGCAGCCAAAACCAAGAAAAAATAGAGCAATTCCACCAAGGCACGACTCCACTGGTATTTTCCACATGAACAAGCTTTATTGAAACACACTTTCTTCAGAATAAAACCATAAACGCTGTTATCACTACAGATGCGTTTTCGTCCTCTAATGACGTCCTCAGATGAAATAGAAATGCATGTCTTTTACAATTCTTCCCCTAAAATACCCTTCACTTAATTAACACTGCTATCCAATTGGTGTATATTCTTAATGTGGTCACATGTACTTAATAGATGTTCAACCTTATAAAACTTTTTTTTAAAATTCCTTTAAACCAGTCCTTAAAAACAGTTCCAAACACATACATACATATGTAAATATATAAATATCCACAATACCTTCTCTACACTCTAATAAATATAAATATAAATAAATATAACTCAAAAAGCCAAATGCAGTGCTGCTATCAGTTGAGGCAGGAGACTCACGTAAACATAAAAGAGAGCAATCCAAATCCAAGTGTGTGACCCTCCAGTGGCAATGAAACGAAAAGCAGAGATTCAAAGGAACTTCAAATAAGATGCATTCATAAAAAATAATAAAGTTTATTCCAATGAGTGAGCGCCAAAGGCTTCTTCAGACTCTTAAAACAATGAATAAAACTGTTTGAATCATTTTTAAACCATCCTTAAGCTTCCTATTGGACATTACAAATTGATATGTCACATGTTATCTTGTCTTAAAGGAACAGATACTCAAAAGTTAACATAGTTAAATGCAACAATATTTAGAAGGAATACTTCCATCCAAATATACAATTAAAGATCAGAATGTCCATGCAAATAAGTAAAAAGTATATGCATATACCCTGATACATTCTAAAAAATAAAAGGAGCATTGTGCTTGGTCCTATATTATTCTACAATCATTAAAAACTGTTGCTACATTCATTAAAAACCCTGAACATTCTCTCTCCTCATGGTGTTAAAAACATTAAAATCCATAGATAAACAGCAAGTTTTATCGCGTTTCAATATCTAGCATCTCTACTAAGATAGTGGTGTGTCGAATGCAACTTTGCATATATCAGGTTAAAAACTAATATAGCGAGAACTCTGTACTAAAATGTAAGCGCCTTTACCACAAAACAACATAGCGAATATAGTGTATTTCGCGATGTGCCTCATCAAGGAGTCAGACCTCATCATATCGGTGAAAGGCTGTTGTCCAAGATTAAAAAATTCCACAAATAGGAACCTCTTAGATTCCAAAACAAACTGTTTACAAGTTGTAAAGTGCCGTGTGCTGTAGGAACTCTGAATGCAATTGAGTACAACCTAACTTCATGCTATGGTAACCCAACGCGCGTGAGCACGCTCTAAGCATCTAATTACTGAACAACAGAAACAATGTTTAAATTTCTAAGAAAAAAGGTGAGCCTATATTTGTCCTGTGCCTAAAATAGACAGTATTTGTAACGATTATGCCCTGGAAGCATATATTGATCACAAAGTGTCACTATTTAAAACAATGAAACGTGTACATATTAATGAGTACACTTATTAAAGTGTTCGCTGAACATGGCAGAGATGGCATTAACTAATACAAAATAAAAAGATAAAACAGATAAATAGTGGAATGCTAGGCGAACACATAAAAATTGACACAATAAAGCTTGAAATTAGCACAAAGCACACATATAATAATACCTAAGTATAAAGCTCCATAGATGATAGGGTCCCTAACTAGTAAAAAGCAACTACTTCCATGTACATAGTTGGTGCTAAATATAACAACATTCTAAGTTAAAAGGTCAAATGAAAATGTGAAGAGATAAACAATCCGCAACAATACTAAGCCTGTACCTAATGATAAAACAAAACTATCTATTGATGTATGGGGTACCTAGCTCAGTCGCAAAATAAATTCCAGCTACAGTGAACAAATATATAGACGTATATGCATGCTTGTATATACATGTGTATATATTTACACACATGCATGTGTAAACTATGCCCAATAACCACTAATATATTGAGGTGGTGAAAGGAGGGGATGAAAAACATACTAGTATGTGAGGTATGGGCTCAGAAGTAAGGCTAAAACAAGAAAGCCGAACATATCCAAAGGTCCATCAGTTCCTGGGATTTGATACTAAGAACACATCTACTTGTGGCTATAAAGCTCAGAAAGCTCTCAAGGAGAGACTGGGATTTTGGATGCAGACCTTTAAGTTTCTGTTGTTCAGTAATTAGATGCTTAGAACGTGCTCACCGCACGTTGAGTTACCATAGCGCATGAAGTTAGGTTGTACTCAATTGCATTCAGAGTTCCTACAGCACACGGCACTTTACAACTTGTAAACAGTTTGTTTTACGTGGAATCTAAGAGGTTCCTATTTGTGGAATTTTTTAATCTTGGACAACAGCCTTTCACCGATATGATGAGGTCTGACTCCTTGATGAGGCACATAAATACACTATATTCGCTATGTTGTTTTGTGGTAAAACATTTTTAGTACAGAGTTCATATTAGTTTCTTAACCTGATATATGCAAAGTTGCATTCGACACACCACTATCTTAGTAGAGATGCTAGATATTGAAACGCGATAAAACTTGCTGTTTATCTATGGATTTTAATGTTTTAACACCATGAGGAGAGAGAATGTTCAGGGTTTTAATGAATGTAGCAACAGTTTTTAATGATTGTAGAATGATATAGGACCAAGCACAATGCTCCTTTTATTTTTTAGAATGTATCAGGGTATATGCATATACTTTTTACTTATTTGCATGGACATTCTGATCTTTAATTGTATATTTGGATGGAAGTATTCCTTCTAAATATTGTTGCATTTAACTATGTTAACTTTTTTGAGTATCTGTTCCTTTAAGACAAGATAACATGTGACATATCAATTTGTAATGTCCAATAGGAAGCTTAAGGATGGTTTAAAAATGATTCAAACAGTTTTATTCATTGTTTTAAGAGTCTGAACATTGGAATAAACTTTATTATTTTTTATGAATGCATCTTATTTGAAGTTCCTTTGAATCTCTGCTTTTCGTTTCATTGCCACTGGAGGGTCACACACTTGGATAAATAAATATAAATACAAATACAAATACAGTTTACCAAAAACTGGAACTGGAAGTGAAGCAAAAGAACCTCTTCCAAAATTGGTTTTAAACGTTTTAATCCACAGTAAAACACAGTAAGCCACGCAAAAAAATACACAATGAACGCCTTCTCACTCAGCGTTTTCGTCACTACTGGACTTCATCAGATGCTGAAACAAAGCAACAGTTCCTAGTTACCATTTTATATATTATTTAAAATCAATCAACCAATCTTTTGCAAGCCTTCATTACATACTAATTAGTTACTCATTTATTTTTCATAAAAATAAATAATTCTAAAAAACACACAATTGTTTTATTAAATAATCCTAAAACCTTTTTTAAAAAATCCTTTTAACTTATTTGAATATTTAAATAAATATATTTATAAAATTGCTTTTTAAAAATGAATAGGAAAAAATAGATAGATAAGAAATACATATATATATTCCTTCATTGTAAACCTATATATTCTATGCAACTGTGGTGCCACCTCCTGGTTGCTTTTTTTATTACACCTTTTCCTT
Organism: Protopterus annectens; assembly: GCF_019279795.1. NCBI lineage: Eukaryota > Metazoa > Chordata > Ceratodontiformes > Protopteridae > Protopterus > Protopterus annectens. Next base: position 366,267,871 of record NC_056736.1, on the reverse strand, counting down.
CATATTTTTTCAGCTCTTATTTTCAAAAGAGGCTGAATGGATATATGATCATTTAAGCCAGGTTTTCTGTTGGCTTCTAAGGCTATCTGCCACCACATTTCTCTATAGGATATGAGTTCTTCCAAGGGACCCCCTCTCTTATTACCAATTATTTGGTCCAACACAAAGAATTTAAATTTGGACCCTACACAAACCCTAGAATGTCTAAAAATGGCATTGGTTTCTTTTTCTTTTTTAACATCGTACATATGTTCATATATTCTTCTTTTAAGTGACCTTTCCGTCTTCCCTACATAGAAAGACGGGCATGCCATACATATAGCTAAGTATACCAACCCCCTTGATTCACAGTTGTAATATGCCTTACTTTTTAACCATCTTTTTCTCCCTTCCAGGAAAACTTTTCCTTTATCCAAAATGTTATCACATTGCATGCACCTGCCACATTTAAAGGTGCCTGTTTTTACCCTACCTTGTATGTCTTTTTTCCCCCTGTTATCTATGTTGTTTTCCAACCATCCTTTTATACTAATAGTATTTTTGAATATAACTTTGGGCATTTGGGTAGAAATACCTTCTAAATCCGTAAAATTCTTAAATCTCTCCCATTCCCTATAAAATAGTGTTTTCACCTCCTTATTTAATGTGTTGTATTCAATAACAAGTGACTGCTGAAAATTTTCTTCTTCCTTGTCTTCTATCACTTTTACTTCCTTGTATGACCCTGTTATGGGTTTGAATCTTTCCCTTCTACCTTTTTCAACCTCTGTTCTCAATTTTTGAACAAAATCATTTGGATAACCCCTTTCGAGAAACATTTTGTGTAACAAATCACATTCGTTAAAGAATTTGTCATCTTTACTGGTCATCCTCGACCCTCTTACAAATTGCCCTTTTACTAAATTCTTTTTACAATATAGAGGGTGGGCACTATCAAAGTGTAGAAAGGAATTAACATAAGTAGGTTTCCTATAGACACTAGTTTGGAAAGTTTTATTTTCCAAAGTTATTTCCACGTCTAGGTATGAAATACTAGTCTTGGAATAATTATAAGTAAATTTCAAAAAACCTGAAGTTTCCTCCATATATTTAATAAATTCTTCTAGAATATAGGCTTGCAAAAGATTGGTTGATTGATTTTAAATAATATATAAAAGGGTAACTAGGAACTGTTGTTTTGTTTCAGCATCTGATGAAGTCCAGTAGTGACGAAAACGCTGAGTGAGAAGGCGTTCATTGTGTATTTTTTTGCGTGGCTTACTGTGTTTTACTGTGGATTAAAACATTTAAAACCAATTTTGGAAGAGGTTCTTTTGCTTCACTTCCAGTTCCAGTTTTTGGTTGGTTGGTGATTTGTGGTGGTTGGCAGACACCGGTTTGACAAATACAGTTTAGTTTTATACATGTTAAAAACCATATAAAACAAACTATTCTTCCATAAAAGGTACAAATAGAAATGTTTATGGAAGAATTAAATATTCCAAGGTTAGAGGTAAATGAGGCTCAATTACTAACAGTTAGGATAGGAGGAGATGAGATAAAAATGGTAATATATAACCAATATACAGGAAAGTCCCCAGGAATAGATGGCATTCCTGTGGAAGTTTGGAAGCTAGGAAGGAAAAAAAACTGATAAAGATCTGGAAGGTTTTGTTTAATAGTATTTTAAGAGGAGGAAGTACCAACATCCTGGAAGAAAGCAATGGTAGCTGTAATACCTACAGAGGGTAAAGATCCATCAGATCCAGCTTCATACAGGCCCATTTCAATACTAAACCATGATTATAAAGTGTTTATGTTTATAATGGCTAAAAGTGATGTCAACATTTATAGATATGGATTAAAGTTGTTTTGTGGAGGGGAGGCAAACATTTGACAACATTAACAGAACATTGATGATCCACAGGGAAGCAGAATGTAAGAAAATACCACTGTTGTTGGTGGGTCTTGATGCAGACAGAGAAAGCATTTGACAGAGTAAGCTGGGCTTTTGTGAGCAGGGAAAAAGAAGCATTTGCATTCCCTAATAATACCAAAAGGTTGATTAAGAGGATATATAAGGGATCAGAGGTGAAAATTAAAGTGTGTGGGGTTCTCTCTGATAATTTATGCTTGAGCAGAAGAACTGGGCAGGGGTATCCTCTCTCCCCTTTTTATTAGCATTATATTTAGAACAACTGGCAAAAAATAAATAAATAAGGGACTCAAAAATTCAAAGACATAATTGATATGGTAGTCAAGAAAAGCTGGCTCTATTTGCAGATGATATTATTTTATACCTGACAAAACCGGAAAGGACATTACAATGTTGTGGAACATTTTGATACAGTTTCAGATCTTTTCAGGATACAAAATTAATAAAGCTAAAACAAAGGCAATAGCAGTAAATTATGTACCCACACTTAAATTGGTTCATCAATATCTATACTTATGGAGATGGCTAGAAAGGTGCTTGGTATCACATCGGGACAGAGGAAGGATGACAAGGAGACATGGTGGTGGAATGAGGAAGTACAGAAGAGTATACAGGCAAAGAGGTTGGCAAAGAAGAAGTGGGATTGTCAGAGAGATGAAGAAAATAGACAGGAGTATAAGGAGATGAGGTGCATGGCAAAGAGAGAGGTGGTGAAGGCTAAGGATAAGGTATATGAAGAGTTGTATGAAAGGTTGGACAGTAAGGAGGAGAAAAGGACCTGTACCGATTGGCTAGACAGAGGGACTGAGCTAGGAAAGATGTGCAGCAGGTAAAGATGATAAAAGATAATGAGGGAAACATACTCACAAGCGAGGAGAGTGTGTTGAGGAGATGGAAAGAGTACTTTGAGGGGCTGATGAATGAAGAGAATGAGAGGGAGAGAAGGTTGGATGATGTGCAGATAGTGAATCATGAAGTACAATGGTTTAGCAAGGAGGAAGTAAGGATAGCTATGAAGAGAATGAAGAATGGAAAGGCTGTTGGCCCAGATAACATACCTGTGGAAGCATGGAGGTGTTTAGGTGAAATGGCAGTGGAGTTTGTAACCAGATTGTTTAATGAAATCTTGGAAAGTGAGAGGATGCCTGAGGAATGGAGAAAAAGTGTTTTGGTACCGATTTTTAAGAATAAGGGTGATGTGCAGAGATGTAGTAACTACAGAGGGATTAAATTGATCAGTCACAGCATGAAGTTATGGGAAAGAGTAGTGGAAGCTAGGTTAAGAAGGGATGTGATGATTAGTGAACAGCAGTATGTTTTTCATGCCGGGAAAGAGCACTACAGATGCGATGTTTGCTCTGAGAGTGTTGATGGAGAAGTACAGAGAATGTCAGAAGGAGTTGCATTGTGCTTTTGTAGACTTGGAGAAAGCATATGACAGGGTGCCTAGAGAGGAGTTATGGTATTGTATGAGGAAGTCAGGAGTGTCAGAGAAGTATGTAAGAGTGGTACAGGATGTGTACGAGGGTAGTGTGACAGCGGTGAGGTCTGCGGTGGGAGTGACAGATGCGTTTAAGGTAGAGGTGGGGTTACATCAAGGATCAGCTCTGAGCCCTTTCTTATTTGCAATGGTGATGGACAGGTTGACAGACGAGATCAGATAGGAGTCCCCATGGACTATGATGTTTGCAGATGACATTGTGATCTGTAGTGAGAGTAGGGAACAGGTGGAGGAGACCCTGGAGAGATGGAGATATGCTCTAGAGAGAAGAGGAATGAAGGTCAGCAGGACTAAGACAGAATATATGTGTGTGAATGAGAGGGAGGATAGAGGAATGGTGAGGATGCAAGGAGTAGATGTGGCAAAGGTGGATGAGTTTAAATACTTGGGGTCAATAGTTCAGAGTAATGGTGAGTGTGGAAGAGAGGTGAAGAAGAGAGTACAGGCAGGATGGAGTGGGTGGAGAAGAGTGTCAGGAGTGATTTGTGACAGACGAGTACCTGTAAGAGTGAAAGGGAAGCTTTACAAGAGGGTAGTGAGACCATCTATGTTATATGGGTTGGAGACAGTGCCATTGACAAAAAGGCAGGAGGTTGAGCTGGATGTGGCAGAGTTAAAGATGTTAAGATTTGCACTGGGTGTGACTAGGGTGGACAGGATTAGGAATAAGTATATTAGAGGGTCAGCCCAGGTTGGAAGGTTTGGAGACAAAGCCAGAGAGGCAAGATTACGTTGGTTTGGACATGTGCTGAGAAGGGATGCGGAGTATATTGGGAAAAAGATGCTAAGGATGAATCTACCAGGTAACAGGAAAAGAGGAAGGCCTAAGATAAGGTTTATGGATGTGGTGAGAGAGGATATGCAGGTGGTTGGTGTGACAGAGCAAGATGCAGAGGACAGGAAGAAATGGAAACAGGTGATCCGCTGTGGTGACCCCTAATGGGAACAGCCGAAAGAAGATGATGATGATGATGGGGGCATGATACAGTGAAGTATTTAAGAGTATGGATTAAAAATTATGCTGGTGTGTCAGCCTGGGATATGTGGGAAGAGACTAAACAAAGATAATACAAAACTGAGAAAATGGAAGCTCTGTTATATGGACATCAATAGTAAAATACAAGCAGTTAGAAAGTTTTTTAATCCCTTTAGTCTTATACACAGTTCAGGCATATTTTTATCAACTAGTTCAAAAATGTTGGAAAGCAATTAATAAAGAGCTGAAGGATTTTATCTGGAAAGGGAAGATGGCAAGAGTCAAGTGTGATAAGATGATTTTTCCAATAGAGCAAGGCAGATTGGGATTACCTGATTTGAAGAGCTATTTCAGAGCAACACACTTAAGGCTCCTATACATAGCACAAGCAGAAAACTGTAATTCAAAGTGGAAAGAGATGGTGATGAAACAGAGGGGAAGCTCAAGAAACAAGGAGAGACTGGGATTTTGGATGCAGACCTTTAAGGAGAATAGCAATAATCATGCAGAATATTATATTCATAAAGAAACAGAAAGTATTTAAAGTTCTAAGTCAACACTGTAATGGAGAAAAAAGATTCTGCCATGACTGCAATTAGGGATACAGACAACAGGCAAGAGGGAGCTGGAATTTAATTGGAGAAAACTGGAAAAGAACCAAGGTATTGGGAGCAAATAACTAAAGATGGAAAGGTAATAGAATGGGAAGACGCCAAGAATTTATTTGTACTTCAGGTTAGAGCAGGGGTTGGCAACCTTTAAGTAGTGTTGTGTCATTGACGGGTAGGTACAGCCAGCCAAGTGACCAACTTTGCAATTTTTGATTGGCTTGTATAATGGTATACAAGCCAATCAAAAATCACAAAGTGAATCCACTTCTGTTCAATGCAGAACAGTGAGTTTGCTCACACACACAGTCTCTTCAGCTTTCATACATGTACTAACTCACTCTCTCACTCTCTCTCTCTCTGATCTCTCACACACAGTCACTTCTGCTTTCATACATGCATTCATTCACTCACTCTCTCTTTCTCTGATCTCTCACACACAGTTGCGTTTGCTTTCATGCATGCATGCATTCACTCACTCACTCACTCTCTCTCTGATCTCTCACACACAGCATGCAATTGAAAATTGTTCCATGTGCCACGCTTGGCACGCGTGCCATAGGTTGCTGACCCCTGGGTTAGAGATTACCTTCTCTATAATGGATTGATATCAGAGTATAGGCAAAGAGAAAAGAATAGGGGATCCTTAATGAAAGACCAACACTGGTAGAGTTTTAGTAGAATTTAGAACAGAAGCTGCCATTAAAAAAAGAATAATTAGTAGAGAATATAAAATATTGCATGTTAAGAATGAATCATCAGAGGAGGTTAGAAAGGATTGGGAAGACAGATTGGATGCACAATTTGCAAAGAAACAATGGGAAGATATATGTATGTCTCCCAACTATGCAACAAAGTCTACAAGATGTATGATCTTTGCTTGTAAGTGTATACATAGGCATTTTTATACCCCAAGTAGACGCCAAAGAATTTTTCCTCAGGTAGACAGCAAATGTTGGAAGTATGATGGGGAAGAAAGAGGTAACTGGGAACGTATTTTCTGGGAGTATAATGAGTTGGCAGACTTTAAAGATTCTGTGCAGACTGCTTTGTCAGAGATACTGTCTGAGCAAATTGATGTAACTAAGGAAATTATGTTATGCTATGATACAGGATCGTAATTGCCTAGACATAGTAAGGCCTTGATGAGTTTAATTATGGTGGTTGCCAAAAAAGCAATTGCTAGAAAATGGAAATCAAAGTGTAATCCAACTTTACTAGAACTAGCAAATATAGTAACGGAGATAAAACAACTGGAATCGGAATCTTTAGAAAAGGGTAGGAGCAAATTACATAGGAAAATGGGAATTGTGGGAACAATACATGCAGAGGAGGAACAAGGTTTAAAAGGAGGCAGGATTTGAGTGAGCTATGTAATGTTTGACTTACAATGACTGGATAGATTATAAGTGATGTATAATGTTTGCAGCTACAGTTGTGTCAACATGGCTTGTAATGCATAATGTTTGCAACTGGATTTGTGTCAATATGGTTTGTTTTCATTTTATATAAATGTAAGATTGCCTATGTCGTATGTGATAATTTAATCAAGATATTTCTTTTTTAAAAAAAGAAAAAAGTGAATATGTAAATTTATTAAGCACATATGATTATAATATGTTGTGGGATGATGATTGTAGATACATTTTGCTTGATAGAGTGTGAGTTCTATAAAGTTGTGTTTAAAAAAAACTTTAGAAGTCCCTGTCAAGGCTCAACCCGGAATATTTCTGCTCAAGATATTTTTAATTCATGAAAAACTCCAACATGGAAAAACACAAAATAAACTTGAAAACACTGGATCCAAGACAACTTTTAAGTCTGGCGCTTTCGTCCCGTTTATTACAGAACTTCTTCAGAACAATCATTCAATATACAGTTGCTTCCTTTTATACATACAGGATCATGACATCACTTCCACAATTATTATACCATAATATATATACATAAATATATATATATATATATATATATATATATATATATATATATATATATATATATGGAATCACTACTTAATACCGAAACTACACAGTCCCGAAGCCCACAATAATGAGACTAAAATCCCTAAACTACACATTACCGACATTTTAAAAGCGCGAAATTCAAAATCGTGAAAGTACTACATACATACAGCACACACACAAACATATACACAGCCTCCCCCCATATCCAAACAAACCACCCTACCCTAAAGATAAGCAGGGGGGCTTCGCCCCCTGCACCCCCCCATGTGGGGGGCTATGACCCCCACACCCCCCGACTTTAATATTCCAACTCCGAGATCGCACAGACATACACACAAGGCAAACTCACACCCACACATTATAGCCCCTCACACACACACACACACACACACACACACACACACTAAAGCCCCTCACAAACACACTTACACACACATACTTACCTGAACCGCAGCACCAGAAGCGCTAACTCAAAATCCCTCACCATCGGGATTTTGAATTTCGTGCTTTTGGTCTTTCGGTAATGTGCGATTTCGACTACATGGTCTCGACCTTTTGAAATTCGAGATTTCAAAAGTTCGAGATTTAGTAGTGTTCCCATATATATGTGTATATATATATATATATATATATATATATATATATATATATATATATACATATATACATACATATACATGTGTGTATTAATACAAAACATTACATCAATCAATGTCACAATAAAACTTATAAAACAATGTTAAACATATTTGCTCAACCATTCACATATTTTAAATGACTTTTGACAGAAATGTTGTCATTTAGTCCTGGAGCTACATCCGCTCTCAGGAAAATCTGCCATTTAAGCTCAGCTTTTTCTAAATTATTATTAAAAGACCCTACAGATCTACTTTTGCCTATTTTTTCAACTACAAAAAATGCAAACTTTCTAAAGTCTCCACACATTGAACTGAGTGCTTAGCTAATGCATTACTACAATCTCTCTTTTTAATAGCAAGCCCATGCTCCCTTACTGTGTGGCCCATCTTCCTAATGGTTTTTCCAATATAAAATTTCTCATAATTTGAACAAACTGCAAGGTAAACTAAATCCTCACTCTGACAATGACAACATCCTCTAGCCGTCAGTGTAAAATCCATATGTTTAAAATGATGGCTATGCACTGCCATCATAAACCTACACTGGATACAATTCATACAAGGATAAGTACCATAATGCATAACATTCTCACCTCCATGATTATTATTTGAAGAACTTTTTAACAATTGTTTCAAATTTCTAGTTTTTTTCTTATTAATAAATTTTGGCTGCAAACATACTATGTCACTTAAGTTTTGATTACCTGTAATAATTTTCCAATTGTTGTGAATAATGTTTCTAATACTAGGTCCCGCTACACTCATAAACAAAGGAAAAGCACAACTTAACATATCACAGTCTTTATTTTCTACCACACCATTATTTTTATCAGTAAAAAAATCCCACCTTAATAATAGGGGAAAACTTCTGTTCCCTTTCAGCCCTTACATAACTAATGACTTGATCTAAATCTTCTGAGGGATATCCTCTCTTAACAAAAAGCTGTTAAAGAACAAATAATTCCTTTACAAAATCACTTCCATCCCTTGTCATTCTACTGATTCTAATTCCTTGTCCTTTAAACACATTTATCTTCATATATCTTGGATGATAACTATCAAAATGCAAGTAATTATTCTTAAAGCTATTCTTGCAGAATATTACACTACTAAATTATTTTTTGCTTATATCCATTAATACCTGTACATCCAAAAACTGTCTTAATGCCAACATTACCAATAGTAAACTTGAGCCAAGGGAGAGTTTGATTTCATTCATTAAAAATTCTTCTAACTGGGACTTACTACCAGCCCATATAAAAACAAATCATCAATATCTCGTAGAGTCTAACAAACCTAAAATGTTCTAGTTTTCTCAAAAACTCTTGATCCCACCAACACATAACAAGGTTGGCAAAACCTAGGCCACTGGTGCACCCATCGCTACTCCACTAATTTGTTGATATATAATCTCTCCAAACATAAAAAAAAAATAACAAGACTATTTCCATGAGATGGCAGACCACAAATTGTCTTGTTTTAATGAAGTCTCAAACAATCTTATAAATTCCACACCTTCAGTCTGCACAACTGCAGTGTATAATGAACAGATGTCAAATGTACACAAAAATGTATAATCTCCCTTGAATTTATACTGTTTTAACTCATCCAAAAACATCCAGGAGTCTCTTAAATACCATTCACTGGCTTGCACTATAAGATTAAGAATGTTGTCTACATAAATAGAAATACTTGAAGTTTTACTATGTGGGGCTGACACTATTGGCCTAAAAGGAGGATGCTTAGTGTCTTTAAAATTCCTAACTGTGGTTGTTCCACTGTTAGAAACTCAAAGAGCTCAATAGTAATATATTGTAGATGTAATAAATCTAATAAAATTAAATCTACGTATTGAAATCTCCTAACAGTGTCCTTAGATACTTTCTTATATTTATTAATATCTGAAAGCATAGACTCCATAGCTCTATTATAATCTGAAACATCCATAATAACTAATCATTGCCCCTTATCAGCTTTCATGTGTCTAACTTCATTGTAAGTCATTAGTTTTTGTAGGGCTGCTGTTTGTTCAAATGTAATATTTTTATTAATCTTAGCAAAAAAATCTCCTTTTAAAAGTCCCATTACTACTTTTTCTATACAAGTTGTACAATTCATTCTCACATACTGTAGAAAAAATATTTAATGTACCAATTAAAGGTGGATTGATACTATTGATTTTTCTAAAAGGTCTTGACACAGTATCAGAAATGTTGTGATAAATATATTTAAATTTAATTTCCTAACAAAGAGCTTAAAATCTAAAATAATATTAGTTACATTGGCCTTCCAAGCTGGCAGAAAGAAAGAACCTTTTCTTAACACTTTTAATTCAGCTTTGGTAAATTATCTTTTACTGAGATTAAAGAGCTCTTGTTCTGTGACTAACACCCCCTGTTCTTGCCCTTCTTCTTGCTGACTACTGTAAATGCTTCTTGATTGGGAGGGGGCTACTTGTTCCACTCACCTGTGAAATAAAAGAGGAAATTTCTTCAATGCTCACACTAGATTCACTAATCAGTGTTTCTGTACTATTTAAATTGTTATTGTTCTCAATTATTCCTGACCCACTACCATCTGGAAAAGAATCCAGTCTATTGAGTGAATTCCTTTTATGACTAAACCTATTCTTATTCCTAAAATTACCATTGTTGTTCCTTTTCTTTTTATCTACCACATATGCCTGTCCTTGTTGATAGACATTAATATCTCTAATTATTTTTTTCTTTTTCTTAGCAATTAAACTTTCAACATGTTTGTTTAATTTACTTTCAAGGTTTACTAAACATATACTGAAAGAAATGCAGTAAATGATGTTCTCTAAGTAGAACATCAAGCTAAACCAGTATTATTATACAAATCTTTATGTTTGTTAAATAACTCTCCGTCAAACTTATCTCCCTTTGGGAATGCATATACCTTCAATCCTAAGGACACTATTCCCAATTCACAACATTTACTCAAATATTGATTTTCACAACTTATTTTAAATTTTAAATTCACAGCAAGAAGGAATGGTAAGAATACAGATAACAGATATAGGATTTTTAAGTGGTTATTCAGAGTTGGAGACAAGATCAAAATGACTTAGGAGTCTGGGAGCAAACTGAAAGGTGTAAGCAATGAGAGTGGTTCAAGGATATATTACTCAGGGCTATGTACATGGCTTTAAGGAAGAGAGAGAAATGTAAAAAAAATAAATAAATAAGAAGGCTGTTATGGCTACATAGCAATATGAGGGATGCAGTTAGGGCAAATGGTATGACAAACAAGAAGTGAAAAGGAGAGACTGGGAGGTACAGGAGTCATAGTGCAAGCAGACTAGCAGAGCGTCAACAAAAGTGGCGAAGGCAGTAAAGGTGCAATTTGAAAAGGGGTTAGCATAAGATCAGGAAGGGGAGCAAGGCCTATATAGTATATGTGCCAAAGGTAGCAGTGGTGCAACTTGAAAAGGAGTTAACACAAGAGATCAGGAAGGGAAATACTGAGCCTCTCACAGACTACTGACAGGTGATATGTGCCTGGTTTACAGGGTATTATTTGATCCAGTACTGATGGACAGGTACGTGTCTCAGAGACTACCCCTATTCTGGAACAAGCTTCCCATCCATGTGAAGCAGAGTTCATCATCCCTGAACCTGTTCAAATGAACCTTGGACCAATGGATGCAGAATCGGAAATTTACCCTTGGACTGGCACCTCTTCCCCTGTTGAACAGAGGCACCTTGTAAATGATGTGCCACCTAAACCCAGTTAAGATGCCACTGAGTAATTTATCCTGTCATTTAAAAATGTGAAAACATGGCTGGATTTAGAAAGGCCTTCTACGATGGTTGGCCTAGTAATCAATTATGAACCTATATGAGTGAAATGAGGAACTAAGGGAAATATCCGGACAGGCTGAGCAAAGATGAGAATCAGTTTACAGAAGAGTGGAAGAAATCAGAGGTTCTGATTGATACTTTGTTTCAGTTTTAACAAAGAAAGTCAAGGGAAGTATGCCATGTTGAGGCAGGAAGAATGAGGAAGCAGGTAACAGACATCAGGCAGAGAAGGGTGTGGGGGACTGGCTGGTCTTAAGGAAGATAAAACACAAAGACCTCCTAGAGCCATCAGGAATCGGGCAGATCTTTTGACAGAGATCTTCAAAAGACTTCTGAATACTGAAAATGTAATGAGGACTGAAGGAATATGAGGAATGAAGGACATCAAGTTTGATACCCTTGTACAAGGAAGGGATGGTGAGCTAAGAACAATCCAGGAATTATACACTTACTCGTTTAATTACAATTTAGTTTTTACATCTATTAAATGGGATAGTCTGACCGAATAAAAAACAGTTTTAAGCAGAGGCCCAGGGAGGAAAGTTACATGGTTAGCAATACAATACATAATTGCACAATATTAATTCCCAAAGAAATGAGAACGTGTGATTAATATGTATATTCAGAGGTTGCTGACAATCAGATGAGAGTACCAATTGTCAAACGGAAAAAAAAAACTTGTATAGCTGATTGTAAATCAACTGACTGCATGTACTAGCTTGTTTCAGTGTGAGATTGCTGTGCATAGAGATCAGGGAATTTGCCCTGTACTGCTGTCTTAGAGATGGTATATATAATTAGCAGGGGGATACGAAACACATGTTTAAACTTTTTTCTGTTTGCTTTTTGATCAGCTGGAAATATACCAGTTGTGTTCAATCACCTGCCATTTGACTAATGTATTTTTATTTAAGGTCATACATCCATATGCAGAGACTAAATGTTAAACAAGTTTATAAATTAATGTACAGATTAGATTAAATACAAAGTTATAGAGAAGGAAACGTGGAAGGAAGGACAACAGTGAAATTTATAAAGATAGAGAAATATTTTGTTAGATGAGAAAATAAATCAAAGAAAGGGAAACCGGTATTAGCAGCAGGATAATAGGATGGTAGAGTGGAAAGTTGTTAAAAAATCATGAGTGAAAGACTGGTCACATTCCTAGAGAACTGTAATTTACAGGGCAGCAGTCAGCATGAGTTCATGGTCAGAAGGACCTGTCAGTCAAACTTGACTAGTTTTTATGACTGGATTACAAGTAAACTTGACAGGAAGATATGAGTAGACATGGATGACCAAGGTTTCACCAAGTACCTTGATACCATCTCACATAAGGGGCTGAGAGAAACAAAACACTGGAGTTATTGAGAGTGCATCTAAGACAGTGATCAGATTGCTCCATTGTTCAAGGGTAGGACACAGAGAGTCGTGTTTAGTGAGACAGTGCCTGGAGTAAGAAAACTGTGACAACTGTTCTACAAGTGTCAGCTCTGGGTTCAGGGCTCTTCATTTTTTTGTTTTGTTTTTTTGTAGTCATATGTGAGGGAACACAGACCAGTTTCAGCCTCTTTAATTGTAATACAAAGATAAGTGCATCATTATTAGGTGGGATCAAAGGAAGGATTTGGAAAAGTTGATGACCAGGCCAGCAGAAAGGTAGAAGTTTAGGTTATGCAGACAATTTCAAGATGCTACTCATGCATCAGAATAACCTTTATTAGCTGAAAGAATGAAACTAATGGCAACAGAGAAGGGGAATAATCTGATGTTTGGTCTCACCTGGATTAGACTTCCAGGAGCAAAGTAAGAGGGCAGTGATAGTGACATACAAAATGTTAGGCTGTATTCCCAGGGAAAAGACTCCACAATATTTATGTTCTACTGGTCCCTGGTCAGGCCATGCCTTGAGTACTGCATGCAGTTTTGGAGTACAAACAAGGAAAGAGACATCAAGCTGCTGCAAGAGGTCTAGAAGAAAGCCACAAGAAATAAGAATGGAATAGAGGAGAAAGGATATGACCAGAAAATGGGGAGCTTGAGCAATTCTCTTTAAATGTCAGAAGAGATGGGAGGACATGCTATTGGCAGACAAGATCATATGGGGAGAAGTAAATGGGTCATCATGAGTAGAAAGGACAGAATGGGAGGAGGAAGCACAGGCAGCAGGTTGTAGGGATTGACTGCTCCCTGGATTATAAAAAGTACTTATTACATAGTGAAGTGCAGTCCATAGAGATACTCAAGAGGGCATGGGACAAGTGGAGAAAGGGCATGGGTGAAGCAAAGAATAGAGTAGGGGTAGAATATTAACTCACTCATGCCTTTAGTACCATGTATAAAATGAAATGTCCAACCCTTGCTTATTGTTTGAATTTTAAAATCAAACCAGCATCCGTGTTGTGTCTGCAGCTCCATTGAATGATGCCTACTACAAATGAAAGATATTCCTATCAAATGAGCAGCTACAGGTGCACAATCATGACCACTAACTTCCATGGCTGTGTACCTTTAACTACACACAATGAAAAGATGTTGTTTCAATTAAAAGAAAGGAGAGCAACTTTTCTTTGTAGTGTCTGGTTGATCCCCCATTGATCACATGAATGTGTGTAATGATCATTCATATAACACCCATATATATATATATATATATATATATATATATATATATATATATATATATACACACACACACACACATATATATATATATATATATATATATATATATATATATATATATATATATATATATATTTATATACACACACACACACACACACACACACACACACACACACACACACACACACACACACACACACACACATATGAGTCCACCAAATCCAACCACTTTATTGACTGAATATGCCTCAGTCATCTGCTTTTGGTCTGATGAATAAATAAATGCATACATAATAGCCAAAGTAGTATAATAAGTGATATGAGAGAATCTAGTCACACTAGTTTAACATTTTAATGCCCCACGTATTTGGCAGAGTTGCATGGTAAAAGAATATAAGCAAAATATGATCACTGTCTTTTACTGAAATAAATTAAAAAGGTGTTTGTCTTTGAATCCCCTGAGACTAGCTCACTTTGCAAATTAGTAAGGGTTTGCAACTGAAATGTTTTCACTATTTTGCACACATTCTATAGAACTAGTTCTCTCTAGAACAAATTTAATGAACTCTCCTTCTGTTCTGTAGCACAGCGAGTAATTACTAAGGAAAACACTGCTTACAAAAGGCTTCTGTAAATCTTTTGCTGCCACTTGACAAACAGGAGGGAATGATCGCCACTCCCATCCTTGCTATGTTTCTCACCATGAATTTCCTTGCAGTTGACTATAAAATGGAACTGAATGTGATGACTGCTCTCAGCCTGAATCGCAAAGACAACTCTTGAACCAAATGGATGGTACTCTAGTGTTGTCATATTTCAGTGCAGCTCTGGTTACAATGGCAGGAAACATTCTGGAGAATGCCACAGTTTAAGAATGAGCATCAATTAGCTATTTATTAATTAATTTGATTATAATACACAGAGTCAATAAAGTCATAGTAATTGGTGGCAAGTGTGTGTGTTTTTATGTATGCTTGCAGGTATGCATCAGACTGCACTGAGTTGCAATTTAATAGGTGGCAAGTATCCATATATTTATTCATTCATTTGATTACAGACACACATTTTAGGTTTACACAGTCAGTAAGTTGACTGTAATTGGTGGGCACATCTGTGCACTTTGGGGAGTGCAATGGGCTGCAGCACATGACAACAGTTTTTGAAATATAACTGTGATGGTTTATGTATTCATTCATTTGATCACTATCAGATATATGGTGTATATACAGTCAATAAATTGTCTGTAATTGGTGGACACATCTGCATGTGTCTGGCTGTAAATGGTTGCACTGTAGTCATCTGACAACATTGATGTGAAATATATTACCATGGCTCTTATTTCATTCATTAGATCACAGTTAGACATGAGGTGTACATAGTCAGTATAGTAGATGTAATTGGTGGGAAAATATGTGTGTTTGGAGATTACAGAAAGTTAACACATATACACCTAATAGCAGCAAAAATAAAATATATGATTGTGGGTAATATTTATGTATTCATTAATTCATTTGATTGCACTCAATTATACAGCACCTACACAGTCAATACATTGCCTGTAATTGGTGTCATATATTTGTGTATGAGGATTATAATGGACTACACATTATGTTTATAATAGCATGACAAATATTGCTATGGTTGGTATTTATGCATTTATTTATTCACAAGGTCACAGTCAAACATCCGAGGTATACATAATTAATAAAGTTGTAAATGGTGGGCACATCTGTGTGCTTGTGGGGTTACACTGCTTTACAGCATGTATATCTGTGAGTAACAAACAAAGATATTTATATAAATATTTATTTATTCATTTTAATCACAATGACGAAGCAGAGATTCAAAGGAACTTCAAATAAGATGCATTCATAAAAATAATAAAGTTTATTCCAATGAGTGGCCAAAGGCTTCTTCAGACTCTTAAAACAATGAATAAAACTGTTTGAATCATTTTTAAACCATCCTTAAGCTTCCTATTGGACATTACAAATTGATATGTCACATGTTATCTTGTCTTAAAGGAACAAATACTCAAAAAAGTTAACATAGTTAAATGCAACAATATTTAGAAGGAATACTTCCATCCAAATATACAATTAATGATCAGAATGTCCATGCAAATAAGTAAAAATATGCATATACCCTGATACATTCTAAAAAATAAAAGGAGCATTGTGCTTGGTCCTATATCATTCTACAATCATTAAAAAACTGTTGCTACATTCATTAAAAACCCTGAACATTCTATCTCCTCATGGTGTTAAAAACATTAAAATCCTTAGATAAACAGCAAGTTTTATCGCGTTTCAATATCTAGCATCTCTACTAAGATAGTGGTATGTCGGATGCAACTTTGCATATATCAGGTTAAAAAATTAATATAGCGAGAACTCTGTACTAAAAATGTAAGCGTACCTTTACCACAAAACAACATAGCGAATATAATGTATTTCGCGATGTGCCTCATCAAGGAGTCAGACCTCATCATATCGGTGAAAGGCTATTGTCCAAGATTAAAAAATTCCACAAATAGGAACCTCTTAGATTCCACGTAAAACAAACTGTTTACAAGTTAGAAATTTAAACATTGTTTCTGTTGTTCAGTACTTAGATGCTTAGAACGTGCTCACCGCACGTTGAGTTACCATAGCGCATGAAGTTAGGTTGTACTCAATTGCATTCAGAGTTCCTACAGCACACGGCACTTTACAACTTGTAAACAGTTTGTTTTACGTGGAATCTAAGAGGTTCCTATTTGTGGATATATAATATTAATTTTTTAACCTGATATATGCAAAGTTGCATCCGACATACCACTATCTTAGTAGAGATGCTAGATATTGAAACGCGATAAAACTTGCTGTTTATCTAAGGATTTTAATGTTTTTAACACCATGAGGAGATAGAATGTTCAGGGTTTTTAATGAATGTAGCAACAGTTTTTTAATGATTGTAGAATGATATAGGACCAAGCACAATGCTCCTTTTATTTTTTAGAATGTATCAGGGTATATGCATATTTTTTACTTATTTGCATGGACATTCTGATCATTAATTGTATATTTGGATGGAAGTATTCCTTCTAAATATTGTTGCATTTAACTATGTTAACTTTTTTGAGTATTTGTTCCTTTAAGACAAGATAACATGTGACATATCAATTTGTAATGTCCAATAGGAAGCTTAAGGATGGTTTAAAAATGATTCAAACAGTTTTATTCATTGTTTTAAGAGTCTGAAGAAGCCTTGGCAAAGCCACTCATTGGAATAAACTTTATTATTTTTATGAATGCATCTTATTTGAAGTTCCTTTGAATCTCTGCTTTGTTCATTGCCACTGGAGGGTCACACACTTGGATTTGGATTGCTCTCTTTTATGTTTACGTGAGTCTCCTGCCTCAACTGATAGCAGCACTGCATTTGGCTTTTTGAGATATTTATATAAATATTTATTTATTCATTTTAATCACAGACATCTGAAACATACACAATCAAAAACTTGCTGTAATTGGTGGGCACATCTATGTTGTGTGTGGGGTTGTCTGTCAACAACAAGGTTAAATACATAATATGGCGGCTGTTATTTATACATATTTTTATTAATTTGGTCACAATCTAACATTTGAGGAATATGCAGTCAATTAAGCGGTTATAATTGGTGGGCAACTCTCTCTGTTAGGGTGTTTCAGTGGCGTGCGGCATATGTTCTAACAGTAACAAACTGAACATCCTGTTGGGTAAATTAGTTTCTACTTTTCATGACTTTTGTGGCAACCAATGTAAAATGTATTGGTGCACTGTAGTCATACCAGCCATGTGACTCTGGAATGTCACATTTGTTGATATGTTTGCTTTTCCTTTCACACTTTAGTCCATTTTGTGTGTTTTTAAATTTGAGGTTATTTCTGTGGCTCCTTTCCCAATTTGCTGGAGGGTATGTATGGATGCCTTTAGTTCTGTGGTGACATATACTGACAGAGTAAATTTTATGCGTTCTTAGGCAGTATCCACTTAGAAATATTGGGGAAGATAATGTCATAGACCAAATCAGCACACAACTCAAAAAAGGTTTTGGACCCATGTAAAGTGCTCAATAATTGAGATACTGTAATTTATTTTCAAGTAAAATTACGAAAGTGTGGCATATTAATATTTCATTCACAACTCTTAAACCTGAAAGAAATTATGTGGGGGATCATGGTATCAAGTGAAAACATACAAAATACTCAAAACTTTTGTCAGCTGTTGTTTAAGTACCAACATTTTCCAAATATTTAGACTTACTTAGCAACAAAATATATACGACTCAAAACGGCAACTGGCGTGCAACAACTTTGAACCAAAAATAAAAACACTGCAGAGTCTCAAAGATACTGGAACATCTCAAATGCTCCAAAACAAGAGAAAACAAACTTTGTGGATTACCACTCTGTATATGAAAAACATGAAATATTTTGCATGCAAACAGTGCGCATGCAAAATGACCATTGTCAATTTAGGTTTAGAAAACAGTTTAAAAACTTCAGTTACATTAGATAAGGATAATTGTAAAACCACGGCTGTGGTATATACTGCATTATGCTCTGGATACCTGAGTTTCTATATTGGTAAAACAGAATGTGCACTTCAAAAGAGAATTTATGAACTCTTATGTGAAATGTAGACATGCAATATGAATAATGCTTTATATAAACATTTTATAGAGTGTAATACAGTTAATGGTTTTAAGTTTGGTATTTTTGGAGTCCCAGTTAGAATATAAGGAATTATTATAGCACTTAAAATTGGATGCCACAAATCTATCTGGATTGAATGAAATGTTATCAATACTTCCAGTGATGAAAATGAGGGCAGCTAATTTATAATTAATATTTTTTAAAAAAATATTTCATGTGTTTCATACATATAGATTGTTTTTAATAATTTTTAAATATTACATTCTTGTATTTATTTTAAATCATGTTGGTTTGATAGTAATTATATTTAGAATTGTTTGGGAGTTGGGAATGCATTTGTTATGATTATACATTTAATTACAGATTGATTGGTGCTGTTTCTTTAAAGTTTTAATAATATAAGGAAGTGAAATAATATGATGCCTTATTCTGATAAAGTTCTGGGTTATGGAATGAAAGCGCTTAATCTTATTTTATAAGTCACTTTGATTTTATTAACAGTGGTAATCCACTGAGTTTGTTTTCTCTTGGTTTGCACCATTTGAGGTGTTCTAGTATCTTTGTGGCTCCATGGAGTTTTTATTTTTGAAACAAAATATGCATACTTATTATATATTATATAAATATGTTAGGCAGTGTCCACTTGGAAGCATTGTAGAACAACATTTCATGGACCCAGTCAGAAGAAAGGTCAGCAATGACTCTTAAACCAGTGATACATCGTGATTATTTTTTTTTATACCTTATTAAATTATCACCTAAGGTGTAGGGGAAACATACATTAATAGAAAAGAAAACAAACCATGTTCATTTTTTTCCATTTACATACACTATACATCGCATACCCTTTCATTCTCTGTAATTATCATCAGTCCAACATTACATAAATTGCTGAATTCCTGCTTTCCCTTAAACCTCATTCCTTCTCCTCCTGAACATTATTCTGCATGCATTGTTCCCACAGTGTCTGATTATTTCTATGTAATTCGCTCCTTCCCTTTTCTAAAGATCCCTCTTCCAGTTATTTTATTTCTTTTATAATATACATTACTTAACATAGAGTTAGTTTAGACTTTGATTTCCATTTTCAAGTATTTTCTGTTTTGGCAGTCAAGAGAATTAAATGTATAAGCCCTTAATACATCTAGGCAATTCAAATCTTGTGTCAATGCTCAAAAATCATATCCCTAGTTACATCCATTTGCTCACTCAGTATTTCTGACAGAGTACTCTGTAGGGAATTTTTAAAATCTGCCAGTTCATTACACTCCCAAAACATATGTTCACAGTTACCTCTTTCTTTCCTAGCTTACCTCCACTATTTGCTCTCGACATGAGGAAATATTCTTTGAAGTCTGTTTGGGGTATAAAAATATTTATGCAGACACTTCAAAGTAAAGACTTTAAACCTTCTGGACTTTATAGCATACTTCTGAGCCATATATGCATCCTCTTATTTCTCTTGTAAGTTGCTTTTCCAGTCTTTCTTCCCAATCTTTTCTAACCTCCTCTGATTGATTCTTATAGTTGTCGTGCAATATTTTATATGCGCTATAAATTATTCCTTTTTAAACAGCACCTTCTGCTCTATA
This sequence comes from Protopterus annectens, assembly GCF_019279795.1. Lineage (NCBI taxonomy): Eukaryota > Metazoa > Chordata > Ceratodontiformes > Protopteridae > Protopterus > Protopterus annectens. The sequence continues at coordinate 366,247,543 of NC_056736.1, read as the reverse complement.
GTGCACTCCAAATGTCTTCTTGGTCTCATCTCACTCTATTACCTTTTCCTGTCAAGTTATTTGCTCCTAATGCATTGGTTCCTTTGCAAGGTTTCTCCTCTAAATTTCACCCCTCTTTCCTTCCTGTACCCCTACTTGCAGTCATCCCTATTGGAAAAAAATCCTTACTCCATTCTTGTGTTGGCTTAGTTCTTAGAATACTTTCTGTTACTTTATGAATATAATATTATGTATGGTTGTTATTATTTTCCTTAAGGATCTGCATCCAAAACCCCACTTTTTCTTTATTTCTTGAACTCCCCCCGCTTTGTCATCATCATACCTTTCCATTTTGAATATAACCTTCTGCTTGTGTTATTTATGTGATCCTTAACTGTGTAGCTCTAAAATATCCCTTCAAATAAGGTAAGCCTAAACCACCTTGTTCTATAGGAAGGATCAATGTAGCACACTTAACTCTTACCCATTTCCCCTCCCAGATAAATTCTTTCAACTCTTTATTAATTATTGTTCACAACTTCTCCTTTAGTTGATACAAATATGCCAGACCTGTATATAAAATTAAAGGGACTAATAACATTCTCACTATCCTTAACAAGAGTTTCCAGTTTCTCAGTTTCTGTATTATCCTTGGTTTAGTCTCTTCCTGCATATCCTTAGCTGCTATAACAGAAGCTTTTTTAATCCATACTCCTAAGTAATTCATCTTATGTCCCCATAAATATGTATATTGCTGAACTAGTTTGTGTGGGGGTTCATAATTTATGGCTATAGCCTTTGCTTTATCTTCATTAATTTTATATCCTAAAAAGACATGAAACTGTCTCAAAATGTTTTATAACACTGAGACGTCCTTTTATGGAAGGTTTCTACATGATTTTATTTGTATTGTTACTGGCTGCCTAAGTTTGGCAACAACCCTTTTTTTTCTGTTGTCTAAATTATTGTGCTAAGAGTTTTTGTGCTCTGGAGTTATCAAAAATAGTTGCTTAACAGCAACTTTTCTAAACTTATGCATATTATCCAGATATTCCCTTATTTTCTGTTTAACATACTGCATTTGCACATCTTCTTGTTCTGTGACATTCCCCTTATTCTGCTATACTTTAACCTTTTCAGCCCTTCTAAGAAATTCCTATTAATTCTTAACCATATCTCTTTCTCTTTTATTTCTACACTGTTTTAAACTCTATTTTCATTTTATCCCACTTCCTAGTTATAACGTTTGAAGATATTTGTATCTTCCCTAATAACTCTTGAATATTTTCCACCACACTTTCCATAAATTCCTCTCTTTTTAGCAGGTAGGTATAAAAGTGCCAGTATCACATTTTCACTTCATTACCCTGTATTTATACCTTAGTTTTATCAGTGCATAATCTGAAATAGTTATTGGATGTGTTTTGAAGCTTTCAGTTAAAAGCACACATTCCGGTGAGATATAATTCCTGTCTAGTTTAGCCCAGTTACATTACCTTGGGAATAATATGTAAATTCTGTCCAAGTTCCTACTACTGAATTCACATCTTCCATACCAAATATCTTCATAAATTTCTTTAGAAATCTTCCCACTTATATGTTCATAGGTATGTACTAGGCTAACGGCCCTGGAGCCTATATAAGCCTAGCCCAAGAAGATTTCCTGGCGTCTTGCCACCCAAAGTTAGTTCCCAGTGCCCCTGTCAAGCAAGGCCACTGAAGTGATCCCTGGGGTGAACTTCCTATTGCCCGTCCACTCATCAAGATTTCTCTTAAAGAAGGCCAATGAAGTGCTCTGCTTGACGTGAATGGGAAGTTTGTTCCAGAGTATGGGAAGTCTCTGGGTTAGGAACCTGTCCCTCCAGCATGTTCTGTTTATTGCGGTAATGAGGTTTTGGTCCCTGGAGTGTGTGGCATGGAGGGATTGGGATTTCTTTAGGTGCAGCATATCTAACAGCTCTGGCTCAGACATGGCTTTGTAGGTCAAGCAGAGATCACCTCTAAGTAGGCGATAAGAGACAGAGTATAGCTGGAGTTTTTTGAGTCTGTCCGTATAGGGCATGTGTCTAAGGGCTAAGATCCTCTTAGTGAGGTATTTTTATGGCCTTTCCAGTTGTTGTAGGTGTCTAGTGAGGTACATACCAAATGGGGCATTGTATTTTATAATAGTTCTAATGAGGGATGAGTGGAGAGGGATTATGACCTCTTTCTTCCTGGATGAGAAACCTTTTGTAATGAGATGTGCCACATAGAAGGACTTTCTGACTACAGTGGCAATGTGGCTATCAAAGGAGAGGTTGCTGTCAACCTGTGTCCCCAGGTCTCTTATCACACCTTCGGTGTTTAGTGGACTACCACCTATGTGGTAATTCATGTATACTGAATTTTTCCCAAAGGGAATGACAATGCACTTTTTGACATTGAGCTTAAGGCCATGGTTTTGGCACCAGTCACTGGTGTCAGTGAGGCCTTTTTGTAGACTGTCTACATCAGTTGGAGAATCAATCATGGCTCCCAGTTTACAATCATCTGTGAACTTGGTCAGCCAGAGTCCCTTTGTGTTGGCTTGAACTTAAGAGAAGTAGATGCCAAATGGGAGAGGGACTAGGACCGATCCCTGTGGGACACCACTTGTAACTGGTTGGTAGTCAGATATGGAGTCTGCTACTTTTACAGTGTGGGTTCTATTAGTGAGCCAGTTGGCAACCCATCTTATGACATAGGGGTTTATGCCTAGTTTAGTGAGTCTATCTATAATTCCTGAGTGAGGGATGGTATTGAAGGCCTTGGCAAGATCTAGATAGGCTGTGTGAACTACCTTGCCCTCATCCACAGCTCTGGTGACAGACTTGAAGAAGTCTATCAGGTTGAGCAGGCAGGATCTACCTTTCACAAACCCAAACTGCATGGGGTCCAGAGTTTAGAGATTCCCTATGTCCTTATTTATAAGGGCCATGATGATGTGTTCCATAGCCTTACATATCAGACACATCAGACTAATAGGGCAGTAGTTCCCAGGGTCTGTAGTCACTCCCCCTTTGTGGAGTGGGATGAAAGTAGCAGTGTACCATTCAGTAGGAACAAATCCTGAAATGAGGCTGTGATTGAACAGGGTACTCAGGTGTAGTGCAGTTCACTTTGCAATTCATGTAGAACACAGCCAGGGATATTATCGGTCCCATGGAAGCTGTATTCTTGGCTTTGGACAGTGCGGTTTTTACCTGTGTAGCTGTGATAATAGGGACTTGGCATACCTCAGGTATTGTGATAGGCCCTTTAGGGGGTGAAAGGTGGGTAAAGTTCGCACTGAACCTGTCGGCCAATATGTTGGCAATATCAGTTGGTTCTGTATATGTATTACCATTGTGCTATACCTCAGAGCAGATCTGGGTCTTGCCATGTATATTCTTGACACAGCTATAGAATGCCTTGTGGTTGTCTTTAGAATCTGCAGCAATTGTGTTTTCATAGCTAGCTTGGATCTCAGTTTTCTGATGAGGCTAACAAGGGAGTTTTTCCAGTCTTGGGAATTCACCCTTTTCTGAAACAGTTTTTTCCTTCTGTTGTAGAGTTTGTTTATGGTGGAGGACCAGCAAATTGGCTTCCTTTTCTTGAAGGAGAACATCTTGGTTCTGTTTGGTATGGCCCATTCCATGCACTTGTGTATGTGCTCATACAGTGCATTGGTGTATGATTCAGCAGTCATGCATCTATTTTCCATTTGCATGGGTGTCGTGAAGTTAGCCACCTCTGTTTTTAGAAGCCCAAAATTGGCTTTGGAGAAGTTTTTTTCAGTGGTTTCCTGTAGTGGAGGTGAGGGTGGGATGTGGATACCCATGGTGATTAGCTTGTGGTCAGATCTGACCAGGGTGGAGTTGATTACTGGTGTAGAGCAATGGTTGCCCATGTTAGTAATGACCAGGTCAAGGATGTTTCTACCCCTGGTGGGGATAAGAATGAGTTGGTCCAGGGTGTTGGAATTAATGAATTCCAGAAAACGTTGAGCAAGTGTGTTGGTACTTGAGTAATTTTCCCAGTTAATGGAGGGGTAGTTAAAGTCTCCCAGTTTAAGGGTATTGGGTTGTACCCTAATATTTTCCAGTGTGTTTAGGAATATGGAGTGGGAGTCTTGGGTCATGGTGGGGGATCTATAGCAGGCGACAACCTGGATTGCAGTTTTACCCAGTGTTAATTGTACCTGAAGTATCTCTGATGCGTTATGTTGAGCTACTAGGCTGGAGGTGTGCATATCCTTTATGAATATGGAGACACCACCACCTTTAGTGCTTCGATCCAGGTTTAGGCGCCAAAAGGTGTGGTATGAATTATAGCCTGGTAGTGCTGGGGTGCTCTCTGAAGCCTTGAACCAGGTCTCGGTCACTGCACAGATGTCGATGTTTGCCATTTTAAGGAGTGCTTCGAGTGAGTACATTTTGAGATTTAGACTTCTAGAGTAGAGTACCATAACCCTCAGATTTTGTTTGCTTGTAGCTGTTATGATGGTTCATAGGTTGGTACTAGGCTATCAGGACATTGCCTAAAAATACAATTACCTGGCTATTTCTTCCCTGGCTATTATTTATTTACTTTCCTGTTACCCTGACCCCTGCTGGGTGATCCCTGTGGTGAATCTCCTCCTTCCTCCTTTCCCCCATCATCCAGGGTCTCCCTGAAGAAAGAAGAGCACTCAAGCAGGCACTTGTAGGCTTAATCTATAAGAGAGTCTGGGTCTCTGGTGGGTGGGATCCTCTCATCATCTTTTTTTGTTTTTGTGATTTTGTGACAAGGTTTAGATCCCTGAGCTCTGAGGGATTGAGGGATCTTTTTTTGTTAAGTGTAAAACAGCTCTGGGCAGTTCTGGGTTTTGTATGTTAAGCAGAGAGAAGCTCTGAGTAGATGATAGATGATGACAGAGTAGTATAGCTTTTTTTTTAAGGCGGTCAGGGGGGGCATCTGCTTTAGGCCTGTGATTCTTTTAGTGAGGTATTTCTGAGGCCTTTCCAGTTGTTGCAGATGTCTTGAGAGGTACATACCAAATGGGGTGTTGTATTCTATATGGGGTCTAATGGAGGAGTACACAGGGACAATTACCTCCTTTTTCTGGATGAAAAGCCCTTTGTGATGAGGTGTGCCACATAGAAGGATTTCCTGACTGTCTGGCGATGTGGGTTATCGAAGGTGAGACCACTGTCCACCTGTGTCCCTAAGTCTCTTATCACACTTTCTGTGTTTAGTGTACTGCCACCTATATGGTATTTCATGGATACGTGTTTTTTCCCAAAGGGGATAACAATACATTTCTTGGCATTGAGCTTGAGCCCATGGCTCTGGCACCAAGCATCTGTTTCTGTAAGGCCCTTTTGTAGAGTATCCACATCATTTGGGGATTCAGTAATGGCTCCCAGTTTGCAGTCAGGCACTATAGGGGTGGCAAGAGCCATATATATTTTGTTATTTTGTTATATTTTCCTTTCCTGGTCCCCTGATACATCCATCCTAATGCAAATCTAGTTCCAGTCACCACCTGTAAGTTATATTTCCTGCTGAAAGCTAATTTATTTATTTATTTTATTTTATTTTACATTTGTTTACCGGGAGAGTCCGACTGGGCATAAGACCCTTTTTCATAGAAGGCCCAGGGAGAAAAGCTCCATTGTTAGTAAACTATTTTGTTAGTAGAAGGAAATTTGTATAATCCAATAAAGAAATAAATAATAACAGACATTCATAATGGTAAAAGGACTAGAACAGAGTAAATTGGTCAAGTGGGAGATAAGCCCAATAATATTGTATAACAATGCTTCTAGAAGACAGTTCTTACAGTAGTAGCAGATAGTGACATTGTATACAATAAGTGTGCAATTACGATACTTAGTCTTATATGCAGGTAGCATAGGAAATTGAAGACTTAAAATCTGATAGATATTAACAGTGAGAAGGAAAAAAAACATAAGGTAGTCATATGATCTAAATGCAATGCTCATTACATATGCAATTAACATTTTAAAATCAGCTAGTTCCATGGTTTGGACTACCCATGCCCAGTACATGTACAAGTCCAGGTATTGGTGAGGTGGGCTTTAATGTGATGCCTGAAAATTTTTAAAATAGTTATAGTTCTAATTTCAAGTGGTAAGGCATTCCACAGTTTAGCAATGTAGTAGGAGTATAGACAGTCACCTGAGCTATTTTTACTCCTGGTTACTTCAGTTGTGATGATCATTTCTCCCCAAAATTTTTTAAGCTGCATAATAGCAGTTTTTGGTTAAATATAAATATAAATACACACCAGTGTAGTCTTCCTCCTTTGCCAATAGCCCCTTACTACAACAAATCCACTATTACTGTCTTTTCCATTCTTCTATCACTATTGGAGCTCCTCTAGCAATTAGTGTAATTATTTTCCCTTTCCTTTGACCCTGATATTCTGCTGATTATATATCCTGAAATCCTTTCTTTGTTAAATTCACATGCTCATTTCTTTCCAAATGTGTCTCCTGCAGCATTGCCATTTGCACTCTGCATTTCTTAATATAATTCAATAGTATTTCCTTTTGCCTATAACTGTAAGGCATTTACATTGTAAGATAATACGGATAGCATAACCATTATGATAAAAAGCTATTACTCCCACCTGTTGTACATGACAGTTTTGTTTGGATATGTATTTCCAACATTTGTGTTACATGCAGACATTAATGTTTGGTAGACTGATCTTTTATATAGTTGTTTCTTCTCATTACCATTTGGACCTATGTCACATTTTTCAAGACTTTTTGTTTTAATAATAACCCTCAAACAAAAAAATAAATACAGTTTCAGAGCATCCTCATCCCCTATTAATTTAGAACAAACATATAGCTATGTACATCTTCAAAAAATGAAGTTTAATCCTGCAGATTGGAACAATTGCCCCAAATTGACAGCTCACCCAGAGGGATTACCTAACCTGAAAAATTAAGATTACCCATGCTAAACCACATGCTACAACCTATGTTCCTCACACTGATTGCTGTATCTTCTTTTCTTATATTTGTTCTCCTCTCACATGTGACAAACAACTTATATGCTTTCAGAAAAGATTAATGTTTAGCCCTAAGAAAAAAGTGCACTATCTATTAAATTCATTAAAGTATGAAGGCTGCTAGGGAGGCTATCTCGTACTCACTTCCTATAATTTCATACTTTCTTTTTCACTGAACTGCTTGCCATTTTACCTTTAAATTTTGTATTTCCCCTCAGCAATGAATGCTCAGAACTCTCAAGATTAATTGCTTGTACCTGCAGACAACTCATCTCTGTGTAAGAGTTGTCAGCAAAGATTTTTTTGTCAATTCTACTCAGAAGAGAATGTGCTGCTGCCTTCAGTTGCAAACACTTGACTTCCACTGAATATTTGCTAATGGAAAAAAGCTAATATCTTTGCAGATGTAAGAAACATAACATTTTTCATGGCTTTCATCATTTTCTCTTATTTTTCAAGCCTACCTATTTACGAATAACACTTGTTTATAATTTAAGCCAAGGACATTAATCTAGACATTCTCCCTTATAAAAATAAAATATCTTAATTCTACATATAAGATAATCAGTTTACTTTTACAACCCACCCCAGCAGCACTGATCACAGCAACTTAATATTAATCTTGCTTTTTTTGTTCTTTCTTCTCTTGCCATACTGCAAAGCCTACATTTCCTACAACTAAAAAAGTATTGTCTTATGTCTATGACACACACCATTCACTGAAAAGACTCCTCCCACATTTAAGTCACCCAACTGTACACTACACAAAACTACTTAGTTATATCTAACATGTATTTTATATCATAAAATGTTCTGTACAAATAATAAGAAAAAATGTTTTACTTACAGTTACCCCCCCCCTTTTAGTGTCATTCTAAATACTAATGGCATAAAGTGGGGTATATGCTTTACAGTCCACCCACATGTTTAACAGAGTCAACAGAAGCCCAGTCTTTTTCAACCACTTTTTCTTGCAAAGCCATATTTCACAAACATGATTGATGCATTACAGTCTGCTGACATTTATTCAATAATTTCAGTTTGGTTGATTTTTCTTTCCTGTTCATCTCCATCTCCCAACACCAGACTCTGGTTCAAGCCCTAGGTACTCCTTATTCTTTTAGAAGACTCCTGTGCTTTTTTCTGTCCTTGAGCATTTTCCTTTGGAACATTAGAAAAGTTTTCGGAAATGTCTCTCTATAAACATTACTGTAGAACAGTCCCCTTTTGCTTGCTGGCTCACTTTCTGTTGAATAAACTTTTTTTATTTCCTCTTTAACCTGTTCCACATCAAACAATGTCTTTGATCCTCAGGAAAAATAGTCTGAAGACAGCTGGGCTAAAGCAGCTTGAATCTCAAATCTGATTTTCAACATTTCCTGATTGCTGGAATAAATTTGCTTCTCATCTGTCTGGTATACAGTGAATAATTGTTTTCTACAAACATTCTGTTATCTCTGTTTTTAATACTTTGGCCTTCTGCCATGGTTTTGTCAGGATCAACTCTTTCTGCTAGTATGATTACATCTTTACTAATATATATTTTGGCTGATTTCTCATGGCTAGGTTTGGAGCATAAACCACGTGCCTTTTTTATTAACACCTCCCTTGGAATACCAGTCTAGTTGCTTATTTGTACTTTCATACAATGAATACAGTTTTTTTCTTCCAGCTTCTCTGCTACAGCAGGAAATCTCAGGTTTTCCCTGAGTGCTGTGCACTGCCTTCCAACTCTACTATTTTTTGAAACAGCTCTTCTTGAGAAGCCTCATACTCCGCCAAGCATTTTCTTCATTTCACCCTCTGATTTTTCCAGTTTTATTACTTCATCTGAAGAGCTAGTTAAAACTTCTGTTTTTTCCCCCCGGCCTTTAGTTATTTTCCTGTAAACTACTGGAAACCATCTCTTGAATCAAATCTGAAGCTTGAACTGATTTTGCTGAACAGGTGCAGACTTTTTCCTAGAAAAGTGTTTTCTCTTCACCTTTTCTGGTTGATTTTCTTTCAGGCGTTCCAAATTTCTTGTTTGCTGGCAGCCAGGCAGTGTACTTACTAGCCAGAATTTTTCCCCCAAAAAAGTTTAAATGACAGTCCTTTTACTCATTTTCTGTTTTCATACTCGAAGAGCTGAAGTTAATCTTTTGATCAGTGTGCAGCCATTGTGGAAGTCCACACTATGATTAGTTTTCATTCAAAATTCTGAATATATACTGTGGTAGTATTTCTTCTTATAATTTGAACCAGAAAGAATTTAAATAACATTCCAAAGCATCAGATGAAATGGTAATTAATGCTGAAAACAATGCACTGATAGTGGGAGCCTAAGTACCATCACTTTCTAAATATTTTCTTGTATGCTATTCAAAACTGTATAAATGGCTCCTATGGTAAATAGGATGTTCGGTTATTTTATTGAAGTGTTATGAATATGTGCCATATGTTAACAAATGTATTAACAACTTGAAACAGAATGTGTTTATCTCATTCACTCAAATGGAACTCTGGAAGTTTGCACTATAACTTCCAATGGGCACAGCCTTTTGATACAATCAAATTATGCCCTCACATTTCAAAGATATGTTCATATTTTTGGAACCATAGAGGTTATGAAAGAAGTATAAATGGCAAATTCTTCAGCACAAACTATTTTATAGTGGTAGTATTCTTTAGGTAAGTCACAGTAAACACAGTAACTATTACATTCGCAGTATTTTGTAAACAACTTACAATATGTCAAACACACTCAAATACTGTCATCAACATTTTATTCATCTAACTGAGAGCTTTCATACGAGGCTAAGGAGTTCTGTCTGTGTTACTTGGTTGTTGAGATATTTAGAAAAATATGAAAAATATATCTACATAAATGAATATCATAAAAACAACAGTTAATATCTATTTATCTGTACTAGACAGAGGTCAAATATTAATATAGTTAAGTTTGCCAATGTCTAAGCTTTAAGATGAAATCTTTTAAAACCTTGTACACAACATGGTTTTGGAATTATTGATGCAAATATGAACAGGCAATATTTGACACCTGGAGGCATTAGCAGGAATTAACTGCAGATGCACCAAGAGGTGCCACTTGTATGTAGTGAGTTAAATGGCCATGTATCAAATGAAACCATATGCAATGCTGGAAAAACTCTGCACTGTAAGTATGTGCAATATTAATACTTGTATAACCAGTTTGCCCTACAATGAGTATTTGTGGTACTTCACAGTATCAAATGAAAACTTTCACTGCTACCTTTGGTCCTCCTACCACCACTTTGCAGATGTTTATACTTGTCTAGCAATAAATATGGCATTTGTGCACATTTATATAATTTATGTAAATATCTGTGGTAGAGTGCACATAGTAGCATTGTGGAACAACTAAGCACACAGACCAGGAATGTTTGCTAATCCATATGGGTGGTCAGTAAGAAAGTGTGATTTTTTGCCAAATATGATTATGTGATAGATTAATATTTTTGTTAATAATCTGACCCAGGAGTTTATCATGTATTTCATAGTATCAAATAAAAGCTTACATAATGCTGGAATAGTTGTTATTGATATCTGCTGTCTACCTACAACCTCTGAACAGATAATCCTGATTGTTTATCAATGCAATATACATATAAGTATTAATAAGACATTTCTTTACATATCTTGGTTAGTGTTCATGTTCACATAGAAACATTGTGGAAACAGCATTTCACACAGCATGTGGAATACAGGGCAGGAATGGCTCCCATGCTAAATGGGCTACTTGGTTATTTTACTGAAGTATTATGAATATATGTCATATTTAACAAGTATGTTAATAACTTCAACCAGAAAGTGTTTATATGGCTATGGTATCAAATGAAAGCATACACAATGCTGTGAAAACTCTGCACTAATAGTTGGTATCTAAGTAGCACTATTTTTAAGTTATTTCCATTTATTTGTATATTAACAAAATGAAAACTCCAGCCAAGCTGGAAGTTCCAAGGAGTGACCTCTCAAACCTCTTGAATCAGAGGCACATGGGATATATGCAAATGACCCTTATGAACACCAGGTGTTTCAGCTAATTGGCGATTCTGAATGCCCATGGCTTGTTTTGTCATTTGAATGGACAATTTCAGGCCAATAAAGCCAAACTCCACTAGCTGTGGATATGCATATTTTGGCCTTGTTATCACTTCATCAGCACAGCACAAGCAGAGTGTTTGACTAAGCATAAGAAACACAGGGCTGTTATACCCAGCTGATGTCCATTATCATTAGGATGACTGCAAAATATCCCAAATAACAAACTAAAACAATTAGTGAGAAGGTCACACTGAAAAACCAATCAGTAAAAACAAAATGAAAACTCCAGCCAAGCTGGAACTTCCAATGAGTGACCTCTCAAACCTCTTGAATCAGAGGCACATGGGATATATGCAAATGACCCTTATGGCTATTATACTAATAAACCTTAGGACTAGACCCCCCCTGTACTTTACAGAAGGACAAGGCTCTCTAGTCGACCTTACCAACCAATCAGTAAAAGAGTCACTGTACCTATCCAGGCATGTCCAAAGGGCAGTTTCAGGTGTACTCTCCAGTCCAAATGGTGAATCTGAGCGTTTTGAGGCAATGTTACAACTGCCTCATGTACATAGACAACTCTCTCCTCCTACCACCAAACACTAATACATGCGAGAGATGCAATTATACAGCCAAACTGGAGGCTAAGCTCTCTCAACCCAAGACTGGATCAGACAGTCAAGAGGAGAAGGTAATTACGTGCATCACACCACTAGTCTCACATAGACCTATGAAACCAGCACCGGCAAAAAACTCACATAAATACATGAAAACATACACGGAGGCTCTAAATAAAAATCTGCAAAAGCAACAGAGACCTCTAAAGCAGACATTCAAGAAACCTCCATCCCCCAACACAAGCCATGAAACACATACTTCACAAAACCAGTGTGCCAAGCAGTCACAGCCCTTAAGGCAAAATAACATACCCAACACTCTAGTAATAGGTGACTCTATAGTCAGGCACACTGACGTCCCACTCACTAGGCTGAACAAGGAGAAGATTACCATTATCTGCCTGTCAGTTGCCAGGATCCACCACATAACACAAGCACTCAGGTCACTCCAGAACAAGTACAAATATGACTCTGTCATTGTCCATGTTGGTGTGAATGACCTGAGTCGTACCTCCCTGGACTACGCGAAAAGGGACATGGAAGAGCTCTCTGATCATGTAGCCCAGGCTGGTAGGACCCTGACCCTACGTAGCATCCTGCCCTCACCAAGAATGATACCATGATATAAAGAAAAAATTATCAATTTCAACAATTGGCTAAGCCTCTGGTGTCTGTCATTCAAAGGGGATCCAGTGTCTGTCCACCTGGGATGACATGCTCGACAAGCCACGCTGCTTCACTAGAGATGGCTTGCACCTGTCACCCTTAGGCTTTTGAATACTGGCCAAGGCTCTTGCCACCCCCATAGTGCCTTTTTAGGCAAGACTCAAAAGACAAACCCACCGCCATAAATAGCACAAGTAACAAAAAACTGAGGGTAATGCTACTCAATGCCAGAAGTCTAAACCTCAAAATGCACACACTCGAGGCACTCCTCAGTATGGAGAAAATTGATATATGTGCAGTAACAGAAACCTGATGTAAGGCTCCAGAGAGCACCCCAGCACTACTAGGCTACAACTCATACCATACATTTCGGCCTCAAAACCTGGACCGAAGTACAAAAGGCAGGGGTGTATCCATATTCATCAAGGATACCCACACCTCCAGGTTAGTGGCACAGCATGATGCTTCAGAGATCATCCACATGCAATTAACAATGGGAAAAACTGCAATTCAAATTGTAGCTTGCTACAGATCACCCACCATGTCCCAAGACACCCATTCTGCATTTCTGGAAACACTGAGAAACATAAAAGTCCTACCAATCACCCTGATATTGGGTGATTTCAATTACCCAACCATTAACTGGGAGAACTACTCAAGTACTAACTCCCTTGCTCAACATTTCCTAGAATTTATAAACTCAAATGCCCTTGATCAACTGGTCAACACCCCTACAAGAGGTGACAACATATTGGACCTGGTCATCACCAAAACGGTCGAACAGTGTTCCACACCAGAGGTCAACCCCTCGCTGATTAGATCTGCCCATAAACTAATCACTCTGGATATCCACATTCCGCCCCCACCCCCAGTCAAGGAAATCACCGTGAAAAACTTTTCAAAAGCAGACTTCACGTTACTTAAGACTGAGGTGGAAAGTTTCAAAGCTCCCATGCTAAAGGATAACGCTGCCCAAGCTGCAAAATCCTTTACTAATGCACTCTACAGGCACCTACAAGAATGTATGTATTGTACTATCCCAAGCAAAACCAAGACTCACTCCTCCTAGAAAAGGAAACCAGTTTGGTGGACCCCTGCCATAAACAACCTATACAATAGAAGGAGGAAACTAGTACAGAAAAGAGTAAAATCCGAAGAAGGGAAGACATCCCTGATCAGTATCAGAAAGAAACTATGATTCGTCATAAAATCGTCCAAGGCTAACTTCGAAAGAAAAATTGTCAATGACTCCAAAGATAACCACAAGGCATTATTTAGCTATGTCAAGAATGTAAGTGACAATTCTCAGATCTGCTCAGAGTTAGTGCAGAATGGCACAAAATACACTGAACCGACCGATATCGCCAAAATCCTAGCAGACAGGTGCAGTGCAAATTTCACACCCTCTCACCCCCAAAAGGGCCCATAACCATACCAGAAGAATGTAGTGCCCCTGAAATTACAGGCACTCAGGTTAAAACAGCCCCCTCCCAAAGCCAAAACCACAGCATCATTGGGGCCGGATGGTGTCCCAGGCTGCATCCTATATGAGCTCAAAGATGAACTAACCCCTCACCTAAACACACTGTTCAAACTCAGCCTCTACACAGGCTATGTACCCGTAGAGTGGCACACAGCGATGGTTATTCTGCTCCACAAAGGTGGAGCCACAACAGGCTCTGGGAACTATCGCCCTATAAGCCTGACTAGCTTGGTCTGCAAGGCTATGGAGCACATCATCATGGATCTCATTAACAGAGACATTGGGATCCTCCAAACACTGGACCCTACCCAGTTCAGCTTTGTTTAGGGCAGATCATGTCTCCTAAACCTGGTGGACGTCTTTGAGACAGTTACCAAGGCTATAGATGATGGAAAGGTGGTTCACACAGCCTACCTAGACCTCGCAAAGGCCTTTGACACCATTCCCTATTCTGGTATTATAGACAAGCTCACCAGCCTGAACATAAACCTGTATGTCATGAGATGGGTTGCCAACTGGCTCACGGACAGAACCCACATGGTAAGAGTTGTGAGAGCTAGGTCTGACTCTAAACCGGTTACAAGTGGCATTCCCCAGGGCTCAGTCCTAAGACCCCTCCTGTTCGGCATATACATCTCAGAGGTACAGGCAAGCACAGGGGGACTATGGCTGACCAGGTTCACAGACAACTGCAAACTGGGGGCTGTAATTGACTCTCCGGCTGACACAGACATCCTCCAAAAGGGTCTCACTGAGACAGATACCTGGTGTCAAAACCATGGCCTCAAGCTAAATGCCAAAAAGTGCATAGTCATCCCCTTTGGAAAAAACTAATTACCCACAAACTACCACATAGGTGGTAGTCCCTTAAATACGGAAGATGTATTAAGGGATCTGGGGACCCAAGTAGATAGTAATCTCTCCTTTGATAATCACATTGCCAAAGTGGTTAGAAAATCTTTCTATGTGGCCCACCTAATCACAAAAAGAGGTAATTGTGCCTCTCTGCTCATCACTCATTAGACCCAGCATAGAGTACAACACCCCATTTGGGATGTACCTTACAAGACATCTGCAACAGCTGGAAAGACCACACAAGTACCTCACCAAGAGCATCACTGGCCTCAAACAGATGCCCTATGCAACCTGACAGAAGAGACTCCAGCTGTACTCGGTTGCATACCGCCTACTCAGAGGTGATCTCTGCCTGACATACAAGGCCATGTCCAACCAGGAATTGATGGACATGCTCCACCTAAAGAAAACCATATCCCCTCAAGCCAGATGCTCTAGGGATCTAAACCTCACCACAACAATAAATAGGACATGCTGGAGAGATAGATTCCTGTCCCAGAGACTTCCCATGCTTTGGAACAAGATTCCAATCTACATTAGGCAAAGCTCCTTGCTAACACTCTTCAAGAGAAACCTTGACGAGTGGATGGGAAAAAGAAAATTTACCCCGGGGATCACTTCAGTGGCTCTTCTGGACAGAGGCACAGGGAACTAATCTAAGGGGGCGGCGAAACCCAACACATTCTGGATAGGCTTATAAATGCCTTCGGGCAGATAGCCTAGTATCTACCTATGAACCTATGAACACCAGATGTTTCAGCTAATTGGCGATTCTGAATGCCCATGACTTGTTTTGTCGTTTTAATGGACAATTTTAGGCCAATAAAGCCAAACCGCACTAGCTGTAGATATGCATATTTCGGCCTTGTTATGACCTCATCAGCATAGTACAAGCAGAGTGTTTGATTAAGCATAAGAAACACAGGGCTGTTATACCCAGCTGATGTCCATTATCATTAGGATGACTGCAAAATATCCCAAATAACAAACTAAAACAATGAGTGAGAAGGTCACACTGAAAAAACAATCACTGAAATTGTCCATTTAAATGACAAAACAAGTCATGGGCATTCAGAATTGCCAATTAGCTGAAACAGCTGTTGTTCATGAGGGTCATTTGCATATATCCCATGTGCCTCTGATTCAAGAGGTTTGAGAGTTCACTCATTGGAAGTTCCAGCTTGACTGGAGTTTTCATTTAGTTTTTACTGATTGTTTTTTCTTTGTGACCTTCTCACTCATTGTTTTAGTTTGTTATTTGGGATATTTTGCAGTCATCCTAATGATAATGGACATCAGCTGAGTATAACAGCCCTGTGTTTTGTATGATTAGTCAAACACTCTGCTCGTGCTGTGCTGGTGAGGTCATAAGTCTGAAATATGCATATCTACAGCTAGTGGGGTTTGGTTTTATTGGCCTGAAGTTGTCCATTAAAATCACAAACAAGTCATGGGCATTCAGAATCGCCAATTAGCTAAAACACCTGGTGTTCATAAGGGTTGTTTGCATATATTCCATGTGCCTATGATTCAAGAGGTTTGAGAGGTCACTCATTGGAAGTTCCAGCTTGGCTGGAGTTTTCATTTTGTTTTTACTGATTGTTTTTTAAGTGTGACCTTCTCACTCATTGTTTTAATTTATTTGTGTATTAAAAATGCAAATAAGACAAATATGCATAAAAACTATTGTGCAAATATCTTGAAATGGAGTGAGAACTACAAAACTGCTATGCAGCAATTTGTTGATCACATCTGTATGAACAAAGGTGACAGTTATAAGTCTATCTGCTATGGTTAGAGAGAGAACCATGCAGGAACAAAATGTATGTATTATTTAATTACCTGGTTAATGTAAAATCACTATTATATTTCACTGGCATCTTCATTGTGAAGAGTAGTGTGTGTGTGCTGAACAATGTTTATTTTTAGCTGCGTTTGTAGCTTCTACAGTTCTCAAGATGTGTACATTTGTTTACAGGCAGATTGCAAAACTGCATTCTAATTTAGCTCATGCAGAAGCTGTCCAACCAGGAAACCTATAGGTATCCGGATGTGTGAAATTTTTCTGAAGCTAGGTGTTAATTAATTAATTACACTTAATCTCCTTCTGTCATCAAACAACTGTAATAAATTTTTGTACATTATAAATTATGGCCACTATTTAAGGAGAGAACAGGATGTTCTTTATTAGATCACTGTTGCAGTAGCCTAAACTGTATGGGACATATCTTGCCAAGGATTGGACCCCAGTCAGTATTCATAGCTCTTGGGTACTTCCCACATGTTTGTATGTCTGTAGAGGCACAAGGGCATGCTGGTATGAAAATATACATATGGACACCAAAATTCAGAAATTTCTTGCCATTTAAGAACAAGTCATCTTCAGTAGTCAAGACACTTGCTAGTTTGTGATACTGGGCAGATAAGTACCCTGCTGGTGTCTTTCCGTCCCTATTTTTTTGGAAAATATTTATTTATTTATTTATTTTTTGCTTGTGTCTAAGAGAAAGGGGAAGTGTCTGTGTGGATGACAGATTCCATATAAAGACTTGTACACTGCTTGTCTTTTCTTCTTAGGAGAGGGACATAATGACCAGTCATGCTCTGTAGATTTCTTGTTTACCCCCAAAATGATAAGGAGTCAGCTCAGCTCAGCTCCCCAAATGTTTACATTGTAAACTAGGTTAAAAAAGCCATTACACAAACCTTCTATCCTAGTGCTGGTAGTCTGAACATTCCCCTTCCTGTTCTCAGGAAAAAGAAAACTGTGAGAGAGGTTCCTGTTGTGCCTGCTGCTTTATCCTGTCATCCCTGACTCCTGGTGAATAATTCTGCTGTGACCTTATCAGAGCGCTTTGACTATTCATCTGCTTTTTTCACCCCTTTGGTGCAGCTCCTCTGAAAGCGAATAAGGGTTATGAGCCTAGTATATATCTTCTGGGGATAGATATGCATCTGCTCAGAGAAGGGAGAACTGTACTTGGTAATATTGGAAGGGACTGATGGTATCCTGCAGATTTTCGTTAGGGAAGATGTACGTGGCACCTGGGTAGAAGTCCAGAAATCAGTCTTCTCATGGTTTCTCTTTAGAATCCCCAAAGAAAAAACAATTTGAAGGTTAAACATTTTTCTACTCCTGTATCCCTTCTTTTAAACAAACCAGAGGGGAATGGTTTTCCTATGCTAAAGGCATTTTTAAGGCCCTTCAGTCTCTTCAGGCTGCTTCTCCAGATTCATCTCACTTAAAAAGGAAAAGATCTCCCTCACCATCTAAATCTGATTCTGATATTGACAAAGTGGGTTATATTATGCTTCTCAAGAGTCTTCACCTGAAAACATGGACTCAGAATCTGAAAAAAACGTGTCTTTCTCTAACATTATAAGAATGATGAAAGATTTATTTCAAAGGATCACAAAGAAATATCTGATATATCTAAGCGGTATTATGACCTTTTACATACAGAAATTCTTAAATCTGTGGCTATTCCTCCTGACACTGGGCCATTAGAGTATGTCTTTAGTGCTGCCATTGCTTCTCTGGACACTCAGGCTCCTGTTCCTAGGAAATTAGATAAAATTCACAAGTTACCTCAGTCTCTTGATCCAAGAGCTGTTCATCTTGTTATTTCCTTGACAAAAGCATCAAGATCTAAATATCTGACCCCATCCACTCTTATACCCCCTGATAAGAAAGGCAGAGCCTTTGACAGGTACAGATAAAAATTTATAGCTCTTTAACCCTAGATTTTAGAACTGTTAATTATCAGGCACATATGTTCAAATATCTTTTGGGATCATTTGCTGACATGAATAATGTTATTGCAGAATTCCTGCTTCAGAGATTAAGTTCTCATGATTTTCTTTGTTTTTTCAGTCACGCAAATCATTAAATATTCTTTGAGATGCTGTTATGAGGCTGCACATGTAGTACCTGTTGCTGCATCAACTGGGTCGGTGATGCTCTGGAACAGATGGCTAAAATCTTAGACTCTACCAGAAGATGTCAAATCTGAAATCGCAAGTGTTTTCCTTGATAAAGAGAATTTATTTGGCATTTCATCTACTGATGTTCTAAAGAGATTTGATGAAATTCTTGCAAGGTACATAAGTCCAAATATCTTTTGGCATGATTTACTGACATGAATAAGGGGTAAAGCAGATTTTTAAATCCCCTATGCCCAATTACAGCAAAAAATATACTTCTAGTCCTGAGACATTTTTATGGGAAGCTATTATAACAATCCCAACAAAAGTTAGGAAAGCTGCAATTTAAAAAAAACAATGGCAGGGCAGATCTAAGAAAAAAAGAGGGGCTTCTCAGTCCCAGTCTCAGACCATGAAAAATGACTGGCTATGCTTGCCTTCATTCTCAATTCCTTCCCCACCCTGGCAACTACTTAAATTTTATTTTATTTATTTATTGCATTTGTTTACTGAGAAGGTCCACTGGGCCTAAAAGAGCCCATTTTCAGTGGAGGCCCGGGGAGAAAAGCTCTGACAAGAATATACATACAGAAAATATTAAACATTAATCGGTACAAAAGTAGATCTAGTGTTATACATAGTGATTACAGTAATATATACAGAATAGGGTCTATATTAGATGAACGAAAGTTCATCTTAGTGAACGCTCACATGAGCGAATATCCAGGTACTCAAAACTGCAATTGTGGGGGGCTGTGCCCCCCCCCCCTAAATATATATTCCAACTCCGAGATTGCACTACAGTGAGGAAAGGGCAAATATTCCCCTCTTCACTGTACTGCAATCTCACAATTGCAGTTTCGAGTTGCGCAGTATTCGCTCATGTGAGCATTCGCTAAGATGAACTTTCGTTCATCTAATATAGACCCTACAGAATATATAGATAAAAACAGGAATTTTGTTGGTTGCCAGATGAAATCATTTGCTGGGTCTTTCTCTGTGTATTCCTATGTGGTTCCAGATTACAACAGATTTTTGGGTACTAGACAGCATTCAAAATAGGTACAGGTGATACTGTGAATCTTTCTCTCAGGTTTACCCCTCCCTCTAAATAAAACCCAATTCCTTCCTTCCATCATTGCAAATATGCTTTCCCAGTGAGGGATAGAACCTGTATTAGAGGATCAATAGAGGAAAACCATTCTATTCGAGAATATTTATAGCATCCAGAAATGAGGGGACCTGGAGACCTGCTTTGGATCCCTTCTTAAATCTTCATATCAAGGTTCCAAAGTTCAAAATGCTGACTCTGCAGTCTATTTCCCCTGATTCCTCCTCAAAGTTTCTTGGTAACTTTAGACCTAAAAGACACACACAGACCAGTTCACAGTATCTTCAGATGCTTTTTAAGATTTTATATTTTTGGTTCACATTTTAAGTTCTGGTCTCAACCCTTTGGGTTGTTTACAGCACCAAGGGTATTTACAAATGTATCAGTTTCTTTCCCACATTCATTAATTTTAGGAGGCTTTAGGGCAGACAAAGCAAACTTTTGATCTAAAATCAGCAACATTCCGGAAAGTCAGAAACAGTTGAAATGTATGCCAAAAATGCAAGGCTGAAAGTGCATACAAATGCATAACACAGTTTGTGTACACATGCAACTCCCACTTAACCAGTGACCCAAAATAACCAATATGTCATTAGTCCACCTATGCATATTAAGCTGGTATGTGCTCACCATCACTGGAAATGATTAATGGAATGCACATTTCATGCACCAAGACTTCACGTGTAGTATAATAAAGGCAAATTCAAATGCAGTTATAGCCACAGACTATCAAAAAACAAAATGTTCAATGCACTATTCATTATTTCTAACATGCTACAAGTGGCCAGAGTGGCGCTATCAGTTGTAGCCCATGGCAGTGAGTTAGGGCTGAATTCTCTATACATCATTCTCCTACCAGGAACAGGTAGACTATTTATGTATTTATGTACAAACACTTATTATCTTGTGTCACCTGTGCAGTGGGATAGACATATGTAGCAGTAGTGATCATCCAGTATGCTTGAAAACGCGAGTAATCATAACAGTGACTATTTTTGTCCACTGGAATCTTTTAACAGCCATCTGGAGATACCATATCCAGTGTTTACAGTGTGTATTATAACTCAAACATCACAGTGTCGTACTGGGTGATGTTAACATAGACTGGTCAAATTCTAAGCAACAGCCACAAAACAGAGCAAATATTAACCAGTTTGGTTACTCACAACTAATAATAACATCTACCACAAGAATTGACAAAGCTTCTGAGAAACACAATGAAATTAGCAATATTGTATAATCAGGGACACTCTCAAATTATGTCAGTGATTATTACTTCATTTATCTCATGTGGAGATAACACAAGAACAAAAGAAATATAACAGTTAAAAGGTATATAGCAAAAGAGAATTAATTAAGGATTCCTTCAACAACCTCACCAAACAATACAACTAGCATCACCTCAAAACACCCCCAATGAATTAAGCCATTAACTATTAAACCATACAATCTTAACCTTATTTACAGAAAAAAAATAAAAATTCCACTGCCCCTTGGATGACTAGTGAGATTAAACAACTTAGGGCTATTGAATCAATGGAAAGCCTCCCAAACACTACCGACCAGACATCTTACAACATACTCAGAAACAAAGTTAAAATTTTGATCAGAACTGCTAAGCAGTCCTACTGCCACTGACAGCTATCTAACTTCAAAAGTAACCCTAAGCAATACTTGGCATACATAATAAAACTTGGTAAAAAATGACATAGACCACTACCAGATGAAACAGATAACAAAACTGCATCTCTCTTTAACAGAGATTTTATTTATACAAGCTCTGACCTACATCATTTCAATACAGACACTCCCAAACCCATTGTTGACCATCCATGTGGATTGCTAAACCTGCAACCAATTTCTGTTTCTACCATAGAATGACACCTACAACAATTAAGACCAACTTCTCCAGCTCCTGACCTACTTCCTTCAAGTTCCCTCACAGCTATTGCCTACCCATTGTTAATATATATATATATATATATATAGGAAGTTACTAGGATATTGGCCCTGAGGCCCTATCAAGCCTAGCCATGAATTTAGCCCATGTTCCAACAAGTCAGCACCCTATGTCACTGTCCAGCAGTGACACAGGTGGAATCCCAGGGGTGTATTTTCTGTTCCCCATATATAAAAGAACTCTATGGTCCATAGCTTTGGAAATAATCATATAGCAAACCAATCCTCAAAGAAGGAGCCCAAAAATAACCTCTCGAGCTACAGAATAATCGCCACCCTATCTCCCCTATCAAAATTCAAAAAATGCATGCAAAAACAATGAATACATTATCTGTCTATAAATAATCTTCTGTGACTTACACATCATGATTTAAAGTCAGGCTTTAGCACTGAAAATGCTTTCTATTCCTTTTTTAAATGCTATTAATCTTAATACAAATGCAAGCCTGTCCACCACAGCAATTTCCCTAACTCTCACTAAGACTTTTGATACTGTATCTCACCTACTCCTTCTAAAAAAAACCTGCCAAAATTGGCATTGCAAAAATACTCTAACCTAGTTTTAACTTCTAAGCTACTTATGACATCATTATTAAGCTGTCAGATGGGTCCAGACATAGTCTTGACTTCTTGGAAATTAGCATTGTTGTTCCTCAAGGATGTTCTGTACTTCTGCATGTTCTATTCTTAATCTTTATTAATGACAGGTACACAACAATTCCAGATTAATTCAATATGAAGATTATTCCACTCTGATCTACTAAGCAGTTTCCCTTACCCAACTACAGCATATTATGTAGCAACATTTCTATATCATAGAACAATGATTTAGTGAATTATGACTTCTGTTAAATCCCAACAAAACAAACTACTTCCGTTCAGCTCTGGCAACATCTCAAAAACCTAGAAAAACAACACCCCAAATTAACAAGTTACACAAGTCAAACTCCTTGGAGTATTTATGTATCACAAATTATTCTTTGACAAACACATTGTTTATGTTAACTTTAGGTACGAACAGTGAGTTATTTGACTGACAACTCACTGAAAAGTAGTGCATAAATATTACTATTAACTACACTACTTTATTTGTCATCATTACAAACCAACATTCCCAACACGCACACAAATAAGAACAAACCTATAAAAAAATTTGCAGCTAATAATCCACACAAAACTCATCACTGCGCAGTCTATGAAAATACACTATACCACTGACGCACACTGAATCAACTAAAACTGCATATACAAATTTATACAAACCAAATAAATGCCGATCTCTATGCACCTTAGTTGAAAATATGTCTCAACTGAAAATTTACATTCACAAATTCATAACCTTCTTCAAGTACCTAAATCCAATAATCACAATGGTGACTCACTATACTGTGTCCTCATAGCCAAACTATGGAACTCCATCCCACCAGATATCAGAAATGAGACAAATCAACACACATTCTTGGATAAGTTAAAGATCTATCCTGTCAACAACTGGTCCTGATCATGCCTGTCTTACTACCACCCTATAATTTATACAAAATATTACCTGTAGTCCATCTGATGTAAGCTACCACTCCTTTCTCTCCGTTTTCACACATCTTCTGCCTTCCTCTTTGTTATCCTACCCTTACATTAAATGTTATTCATAGGTAATCGTATTATACACTGCGCTTTCACTTCAAAGCTTTTCTGCCCTGCCATAAACTCAAAATGTGATTCTATGTCACCAGTGTGTCTGTTAAGCAATTTGTTTATCTTAACTGCTGTGCTACCCTTGCAGACTGAGAGACTGAGACAGAGGCAGCCAACTACCTGACAAAAGTGGCGCAATCAGCCATAAAGACAGCAAAATAGTCAAACCCACTGCTGCTTAAACCAGACTCCCTCCATCTGACAGCTTGTAAGGTCTGAGTGGCACAGCTAGAGGCAGGTAGAAAAATATGCAAAAGTAAGTGCAATACATACCCCCCCACACCAAAAAAAAAGACAATATAACACACAACAGCCAAGGAATAGCTGCAGCTGTGGTGTGTAATTGCCTTCATGTCCATCAGTATATGTCTCCTCCCTGTCTGCTAATCGTTACCTACCAGTGATTGTAGGTGTAAAAGAAATTAGTGTGATGCCTATAATTAACATATATAAATGTTTTTATGGTAGACACATATGTCTGTGGTGCCCCAGTGTTGACACCCCAAATCTCATGCACAAGTGGTAGCAATAGGAGTTCATCCTCTGCGTATTGCATTCTTGAATGGGGTGGATATCAACTCTTATGTAGTCATGCAGTAGATGTAGGTCCTGTGCCTTCTTTCATATCATTTGTACATCACTGTCACTCTGTGCTCATTTACAGCTTTATCCATTGGCAGCTTTAATGTTGTTCAATTACAGCATTAATGTCTGACTATACCTCGGCTTCCCTCTGATACCTACGGCCCTGCTTTCCACCCTGACCCACATGGAGGGCACCATCTCTCCTCAGAGCATTAAGAAGTAGCTCAGTTTCTTATGCAGTGAAATGTATCTTCCTTTTCTTCTCGCTCACTGAAACACAGATAAGACATACAGCAATGTTACTATAGCTAACTTTTCCCACAGGCACACTAAATATACATACCAATAACAGACTTATGCCTGAACAACTATGCACATCAGAGTTATAACCCTAAAGTTATTACCTAATTAGACCCAAACCATTTATGCATGGCTTTATCTTTAAAGCTCATACATATGTCCTCAGATTACATAAAAGTAGGCATGTAGTGATGTTGATATCACAGAATACAGTGAAGTATCACATACCGGCAGGTCACATAAAAATGTCTATAACTGATGTGTATTACATTAAGATACTGGTCATGAGTCACACAGTTTTCATAACAGTAGACCTAAATTATAAGCATGCCAGTAAATAATTCTTAGTTTTAATACTTGAATTTGCTTATTCGTGCTCAGCACCTGTTCAGAACTTGTTGCTAGCACTAAATAAGCTACAAATGACTACAGCACTCAACCTTCCTCTTTACCTAGAGGAAAACAGTTTTTGTACTTACTTTCCTCACTTGCTTAGAGAAAAACAGCTCTTATACTCACTAACTTGCTACAGATCCCCCACCATGCCCCAGGATTCCCACTCCTCTTTTCTTGATCTACTGGGAAATATTAGGGTTCAGCCAAACACCCTAATAATGGGGAGATTTCAACTATCCCACCATTAACTGGGAAAACTACTCATGCACCAACTCCTTTGCTCAACGCTTTCTGGAATTCATAAATTCCAATGCCCTGGATCAACTTATCCACACCCCCACCAGGGGCAACACTATCCTAGACCTAGTCATTACCAACATGAGTGGCCAGTGTTCCACACCTAAAGTCAGCTACCCGTTGGTCAAATCCGACCATAAGCTAATCATCCTAGATATCCGCATCCCACCCCCACCCACCATTAAGGAAACCACAGTAAAAAAATTCTCCAAAGCCAACTTCATGCTTCTTAAGACAGAAGTGGTGACCTTCATGACACCTGTTGCAGATGGACAATACAGCTACAACTGCTAAACCTACACAAATGCACTCTATAAACACTTACACGAGTGCATGGCTCATGCTATCCCAAACAGAACAAAGATGTTATCCTCCAAAAAAAGGAAGCCAATCTGGTGGTCCCCTGCCATAAACAAACTCTACAACAGAAGGAAGAAACTGTTGCAAAAGAGAGTAAAATCCCATGAGTAAAGGAGCTCCCTGGTCAGCCTCAGTAAGAAGCTGAGATCCCTTATAAGATCCTCCAAAGCTAGCTATGAAAACAAAATTGCCACTGATTCTAAGGGCAAGCACAAAGCATTCTATAGCTATGTCAAGAATCTCAATGGCAACACCCAGATCTGCTGTGAGTTACAGCACAGCAACACAAAAATTACTGAACCAACTGATATTGCCAACATCCTGGCAGATAGGTTCAGTGCTAACTTTACCCCCCTCTCACCTCCTAAAGGGCCCATATCTATACAGGAAGAATGCAGAATCCCTGTAATCACATCTATGCAGGTAAAAGCTGCACTCTCTAAAACCAGAAACACAGCATCCAAGGGACCGGACAACATCCCAGGCTGAGTTTTACATGAACTTCAGAATGAACTGGCTCCCCACCTAAGCACCATGTTCAATCATAGTCTGAATGGCGCACAGCAACAGTTATCCCACTCCAGAAAGGAGGAGCCACCACTGATCCTGGAAACTATCTCCCTATTAGCCTGATGAGCCTGGTCTGCAAGGCCATGGAATGTATCATCATGGAACTCATAAACAAAGACATTGGTAACCTCCAAACTCTGGACCCCACCCAGTTCAGGTTTGTGAAAGACAGATCATGCCTTCTGAACCTGATCGACTTCTTTGAGGCAGTCACCAAAGCCATAGACAAGGGTAAGGTGGTTCACACAGCCTATCTTGACCTCACCAAGGCTTTCAACACCATCCCCCATTCTGGAATTATAGCTAAACTCACTAAACTAGGTATAAATCCCTACATCACACAATGGGTTGCTAACAGGCTCACTGACATAACCCACACTGTAAAAGTTGCAGATTTCAAATCTGACTTCAAACCAGTGACAAGTGGAGTACCACAGGGTTCAGTCCTGGGACCTCTCCTGTTTGGTATCTACTTCTCTGAAGTACAGGCTAACACAGAAGGCCTCTGGCTAATGAAGTTCGCAGATGACTGCACACTAGGAGCCATAGTCGAGTCCCCAAATGATGTGGACATCCTACAGAAGGGCCTCACTGAGACAGATGCCTGGTGTCAGAGGCATGGCCTCAAGCTCAATGCCAAAAAGTGCATTGTAATCCCCTTTCATAAAAACTCTGTACCCATGAACTACCACATAAATGGCAGTTTACTTAACGCCGAATGTGTGATAAAAGACCTTGGGACCCAGGTGGACAGTTGTCTCTCCTTTGATAATCATATCACCACAGTAGTCAGGAAATCCTTCTATGTGGCACACCTCATCACAAAAGGGTTCTCATCCAGGAAAAAAGAGGTCATTGTTCCCCTCTGCTTGGCACTCATTAGACCCATTATAGAGTACAACGCCCCTTTTGGAATGTACCTCACAAGACTTCTGCAGCAGCTAGAAACGCCACAGAAGTACCTCACAAAGAGGAGTACTGGCCTCAAGCAGATGCCCTACACTGACCATCTCAAAAAACTCCAGCTTTACTCTGTAGCATATCACCTATTCCGAGGAGATCTCTGCCTAACATATAAAGCTATGTTAAACCTAGAGCTGTTGGACATGCTACACCTAAAGAAATCCCAATCCCTCCAAGCTACATGCTCTAGGGACCTAAACCTTGTCACCACAATAAACAGGGCATGCTGGAGGGATAGATTCCTATCCCAGAGACTTCCTATACTCTGGAACAAGCTACCCATCTATGTCAAGCAAAGTTCCTCATTAGCACTCTTCAAGAAAAATCATGATGAGTGGATGAGAAATAGGAAATACACCCCAGGGATCACTTCGGTGACTCTGCTCGACAGGGGCACAGGAATTATCTTGGGTGGCGTAAGCCAGGGAACCTTGTTGGCTAGGCTTACTTAGGCCCTTGGGCTGATAGCCTAGTACCTAGCTATGAACCTATGACCCTATAAATACACAGCTTATTTACATTCATACATCTCTCCAAGTGTGGGTAATATTACCATGTATGCCTTGTGCTGTTCTGAGTTCCATATCTCATACACTTGTAAGCCTGAGTAATAAGCAGTGCAGCAGTCATTATAGTCTTCATATTTCCATAGTTCACATTAGTTGTTTTAAGTAGTCCATGTGACAGTAACAGAAATGCTTGTTCATACACTACATAGCTATCCTAACAAATATGCATGAAAGTAACTGTTTAGGCATTTAAATACATTGCACACTAAAACACTAGAGCAGAAACAAAGCATGTTGCTAAATGCACTTTGAACAACATTGCAATATGTAGGTAACATAAGATCTTTAGTATGTGCAGCACTGAACAATGAAATTTAGAGATTCCAAGTAACTGTAACCATAGCTATAAACTCCTTTAATCTGAAAAGCAACACATAATCAATGCACACCAAAGCCAAAATACAGA
This sequence comes from Protopterus annectens, assembly GCF_019279795.1. NCBI lineage: Eukaryota > Metazoa > Chordata > Ceratodontiformes > Protopteridae > Protopterus > Protopterus annectens. The sequence continues at coordinate 366,219,719 of NC_056736.1, read as the reverse complement.
GTAAGGACTGCAAACTAGGACATAGCAATGTCAGATAAATACATTATTAACAAATAAATAGGCATTGTGCCCATGCATATGCAATTAGGCTTCCACAATTTTAATTTTTATGAACTGGTCTTTGTAAAAACCACACACTAGGTGCTTTGCTGAAAACATGATGCTCATTGCATTGACTAGTACACTGCACTGTAAGCATAACTCTTACAAAATACACAGTGTCTGTCAGTGTCATGGATATAGGGGCAGATTATAGTATATTTGATTGACAGCTGTGTGTCTTGTCACTATATATACTTACATGTTAGCATGTTTGTCTATTTCCACTAAAGAAAATGCTAACATGGTGGCTTCACAGTGATGTCCAACAGCATAGGGACATTATAAAACCTGGTTCTTCATAAGCTATGCTTCACTGTGCCTGGACCTGTTGGAGGCCTGGCAGTGACTTCCAAGTGGGGATTCACAGTCATATGTATAGCAGGCCATTGGCTATGCATTTTCTGCAGATAGTGGCATTTCCACAAATTGGGAACAATGCTGACACAAATAGAAAGTCTGGTAATTGCATCAGCCTGAGTGCCTCCATTGTACTACTGCTATGTGTAGGCTTAGCACAGGTGTGATGTACTTTGCATACAATATATATTATAAATGCTTACAATATACAGGGTGTTTAACCATTGTCTCAGAAAGTGCAGCCTTCAGTCTCATACATATATATCTGTTCTATACATACTTCATTATTATTGTGATGCAGAGGCTCCTATGTAGTGAATCTGATATGTATCATAGTTTTACATGGTGATATCTGTAGTACTGCAGCTGTTGGAAAATACCATACGTGCATAACACAAATATATGCAGTACATTAACAATGGCCAAATTTTGTGCAGTGTTGCACAGGTACCATGTGTACATATCAGTCAACATTCTTAGAGCACATCTTACATTGATCATACCTGACAAATGCTTATCAGTATACACAACTTACTGATATATGTGTCATGCATAATCACCTCAGGTTCAGTGTGTCGACACACTGCAAAGATACTGTGCAGTTTCAAGCAAGTAACACAAAATATATGTTGTTTCTCATCTTGTCCTACTGTTGCTGTGGTATCACATTGATTTGACAATGCACAATGCCAGGCTGATATGCCACTCATTAAGTCATGTCTTTAAGCATTGATGTTATAATACCAGGATATAACTCGACATTTATTTTTTATGAAAAATTGTTCAACATATACAACAATAACTACAGTTGTGTATCTGCCAGTGTAACACATACTGGAATAGCTCATATTTCTATTTGTAATGGTATGTTTAACATGAGTAATAATATGTGTAACAGCCCGTGCATTCTGAAATGTGAAAAGAAATTTCCCATGACACCTGGTAAAAGCTCCTTGTAACATAATGAATTGCATTGACATTTCTCATGATACACCTAAACACATCCAGCAATTCTCCAAGAAAGCAGCCAAGACATATATTAGTAAAGATGCAGTCATTCCAGCAGAAAGAGCTGATTCTGACAAAACTGTGGCAAAGAGAAAAATTGCTAAAAGTTGGGGCACCACAGTATTTTGGTAAATGAGTATTCACTGTAAACCAGGCAGAAGAGAAACAAGATTATCACTGCAGTTGGGAGAAATTGAGAGGCAGGGCTTGCTATATCCAACTATCTTTAGAATACTTTTCCTGGAGGATCAAATACATTTTTGACACAAAACAAGCTAAAGAGGAAATAGAAAAAAAGTGTAGCCATCAAAGAGTGCACCAGCCAGCTGTATGGGACTCTGCTTGTTATTTGTCTGACAGTAACAAGCCCACAGAGAAAGAATTTGCAAATTAAACTGTTTCTCTTGTTCCAAAGCAAAATTATAGAGAATTTGAAAAAAAGCCAAGAGATGTCTAAAAAATCAAGAGTACCTTGGATTTGAATTAGATACTGCTATTTAAAGGTTGAGGTGGTGAGGAGGAAGACCAACAATAGCATGAGATTATTGAATAAATGGAAGAATTATAAATTGCCATTGTCAATAAATGCAGTGAGACATGAGAACTGTCCTTTTGCAAAAAGTCAGTGAAAAAGGCTGGAAGTTTAACTGTGTTAAAATGGTGGGATGATTCTAAAACATAATCCCCTCTTTTATCACTAATGTTTAATAGAACAATGAAAGAACTGAAAATGTAATTGTGATTAGATGTTTTTTTATGTTAGTAATATTTATATAATAAATCTCCTGAAGCAAACAGCATGTTATACTGTAAAGCAGTTCTGTATAGTATGCAGAGGTATTTTTAATGTGAGATGGGGGAGTCTTACTGCTGTTTATGCTAGTGATATTAAAGTAAGAAAGTCCTTTTTCCTGTAATTTATCCATATATTACAATGTAACAAGATAAAGATTGGGCATAAGCAATTTAATGTTGTGATCTTGAGCTGTTGAGGAAGATACAAAAGTGAATTATGTCATATGTATATTAAAATATAAGTTCCCCTGTTTTTTATACAGGTGAAAGTCTACACTAATGTAATATGACTAAGCAGTAGTCAAGAAGAAGTTTTAAGCAAACAGACTAGACAATGATGATGAAAATTTGTATTCTTTTTAACACCTGAAATGAACTGTTTCTTTTACCATTAGTGAATTATTTTTAGCTGAAGACAATGCACAAAACAGATTCAGTTAGTCAAGAGAAGCCTGGCCAGTGTGCTCTGAATGATCTCTACTAAAGATCTTTCTTGTATTTCTAAGGGTATTAGCTATTTTTCATCAGCAAATAGGTTCATAGGTTCATAGATAAGCGCAGGGCTAGCTGCATTTGCAGGGTAATTTATACCTAGCAAGTTTTAATTCAAAAGTGAGAATTAAACCCTGTACCTTGTGCTTGGAAGGTAAACACCTTAACTATTATGCCAACCCTCAACCCACTGTGTTCAGTTGGAGATAAACCTACGTGTTTAAGCAGTTAATCAGGAAAGGACTGAACAATGTCATTTCTATAAGAAACATTCCAATTAGTATCTAAAGGAGAACTGGAAAACAGTTCAGTGAAAATAAATAAAGTTTGAAACAGTAGGGGGTGGATACATTTGGTAGTAGTTAAAAAAGTATTAGCTTTAGTACTTTGGTGCATTATATAAAATAGTACACAATTTAGTTTAAGTGTAGCCAGTGAACTTTCTCTTTAGGCTAAAAGTGGGTGTAATTTACTAAGAGCATGCAAACAGTTTTTTCCTCACCCAGAGGACAATAGAGATGAGACAAAGATAGATTTTGTCTGTGCAAGAGGGAACAAAGGCTCTAACATGATTAAACCTAACTTTAGAATAGGTGAAGCCTGTGGCTGCAGTTGTTTATTTGTACAACTGTCCCTGTGTGGAGGGTAGACTTCTCATTTTGGAAAACATATATATTTTTCTGTGTTTGCTGTGGGTTAAAAGAGGCCAGAAGGGTTAACATGCATTTAGGTTTTTGTCTTTTAAATGTTTTTATTGAAGCAAAAAGTCTGGAAAATGTGACAAGGGTTCAAAGAAGGATGAGAAGCAGCAACTGTATACAAGATCAGCCTTCCAAGGATTAGTGTATACATGTAGTTCCAAGCTAGAAACATACTCAACAGTGCTGTCATGCAGAATATGTGAAAGTAATAGATTTTTTATCTGAACAAACAATCATGAAAAGACTAAACAATGTGTTATGAGCAATGTATATAAGAAACATTATAATTAGCACTGCCTAAGCAATATTAGCATGGAATGTAAATGTCATTGCATGTGCAGACAAGAAATGGAGTACTAAATTATATTAATAAGAGTAAGGTGCAAATAACAATGTTACAGTGGACATGTTTAGATAGAAATGAGCCTGTGAATCTGGCAAAGAAAGGATTTCATAATGGATTTTCCAGAGAGTATCAGAAAGAAATGAAAAGGGGAGTAATAATACTGATTGCAAGAGGGGCTCCAATACCAATAGAAAAGGAAAAACAAAATGCCAATAATGTTTTTTTGTAGGGTAGATTTATGCTAATAACTGTTTTTTGTAGGGAAGAAAGATTATCCTAGCATGTATTTTTATTCCTCCTAAAACTACTATTGGAGAGCTTAAGAGTTTTTTTTTTTTGAAATATTTAGCATTCAGTAGGGAATAGTGTTTATTAGTGGGGACTAGAATCTGATTTGCAATAACAAAGGTGTAGCAGGAGGACCTAGAAGGGAAACTTTAACAAAAGAGGGTAGGTTTCTGAAGAAATATATGAGAATATTTGGAATGGAAGATGTGAATGTAATAGCAAGAACACATAATTTACATATTGTTCCTCAAGATGCAATAACTAGGTTAGACTGTATAGAAAATATATTTCACAGAAGTATGGGTATTTAGTTGAAAGAAGTGGAACATACCCAGTGACTTTCAGATCACACAGCAATAAACACTAAAATAAAAGATGCAGGGTAATAAAGTAACAATGAGATGCTGGCACTTTCCTACTTATCTGTTGAAAAGAGAGGAATTTATGGAATGGATAGTAGAAATGATTTGAGCACTATTAGAGAAGATAGATATTTCTTCAGAATGGGTAGCTAAGGAATTGGATAAAATGAAAATTGAGTTTAACATATAGCAGAGATAAGAGGGAAAGAGATTTTGGAAATAAGTAGTAGAAATTATCTATAGGGGTTGAGAAAAGTTAAAGTATTGCAAAAAAAGGTGAACCACACATAACAAGAAAATGAGTAAATTATGAGTGATAAAGGGATAATAAGGGAGCATTTGGATAATATGCATAAGCTTAGAAAGGTTGCTGTTAAGCAAGTATTCATTGATAACAGCCCGGAGCACACAAACTCTTAGCACAATGGCTCTGGCAACAGAAAGCTGAAATGGTTGTTGCCGAACTTGGGAACTGTGTGGCATGAAAATAATCAGAGATCCAATAAGGGTATTAGAGATATTTTGGAAATTCTGTGAATGTTTGTATAAAGCAGAGGAATGACAAAGCCAAATAAAGGCACAAATGGAAATATTTATGGAAGGCATAACTATGCCAAGGTGAGGATAAGATGATGCTCAACAATTAATAGCTAAAATAGGAAAGGATGAGAATTAAATAGTGATGTAAAATTAATCAACAGGGACGTTTTCATGAACAGATGGTATTCCTGTGGAAGTTTGGAAGTTAAGAGGGGAAAAAATTACTTAGAAAACACAATTTCACTAGCACTTTACCAGCAGTATTTTATTCAAAAGCAATCTGGTACCTCAGCAATTCGTCTGTCATTAGTAAATTCACTAAGACATGAAAGCAGTTTAAGGCAAGACATTTACTGTTCAGAATAGATTATCGACATAAAGCAAAGTCTAAAGTAATCTAGCTAACATGGCAGAACTACAGACTTTAAGTACATGAAAACAAAATATTCTGGAAGATCCTTCCAATCATAATTCACATCATTAACTGACAGTAGAGTAGTACAATCATTATTCAGAACCTGTCAGTGCTGCTGCAATCAGTGCATTTTCTCACACTCTATTTTCACATTTTATCTGTGCAGTTCACAAACAGTGATGTATTCATTGCAAAACATGTAACCAGACAAGGACAAGCTATTTAACTGCTTTTCTTAGACAAGCAGTGTTCCTTAGTATTCTTTTATTGCATAACAAAGCAGTACTATGAGCTTTATTCAAAGTGACAACATATAGCTGTGTATTCATGCTTCACAGGATGCAAACATGCATCTAGTCTGAAATAGAGAAATCCATTTTGACTGTTTTTCTGACATTTATGTTTTACTACTTTTATCTATAACAGTTTTGTTTAATAATATTTTAAAAGGTGGGATAGTACCAGTACCTTATAATAAAGCTGTGGAGGCTATATGAGCCAATGATGGTAAAGACCCTTCAGATCCAAATTCATTAAGACCAGTTTCAGTTTTAAACCATGATTATAAAGCATTTATACTTATACTAGCTAAAAGAGTGGCACGTGTTGCCAAAATTGATAGACACAGATCAATGTGGTTTTGTAGAGGGTAGGCAAACATTTAGAGTTATTAATAAAACAGTGTTGATGTTGGTATTGTTGATAGGTCATGATGCAAAAAAAAGCATTTGATACAGTCAGCTGAGATTTTGTGTAGGGCAATGTCAGCATTTGTGTTCCCTGATAGAATAATAAGATCAATAAGTAGGATCTATAAAGAATCATAGGCAACAATTAAGGTGGGAGGGTTTTTTGCCTTATATTTAGAACATTAGTAAAGAGAATAAGGGACTCACAAATACAAGGATACAAGTGGTATAAAAATCAAGAAAAGTTAACCTTTTTGCAGATGATATTATTTGTACCTGAAAAATCAAGAAAATTACAATTTCAGTGTTGTGGAACAATATGAGGCAGTATCAAGTCATTTCAAGATATAAAACAAATGAAGATAAAACAACGGCTATAGCAGTAAACTATGTACCCACATATGAATTGGTTCAACAATATTCATATTTATGGGTATGTAAGATGAAGTATTTTGGTCTATGAATTAAAAAGAATTATGTTATGGCAGCCAGGGATATGTGGGAAGAGACTAAGAAAAAAGATAATATAAAAAACTGAGAAGATGGAAGGTCTTGATTATGGATATGAATAGCAAGGTACAAGCAGTGAAATGTTTTTAGTCCCTTTAATTTTATATATAGGTCAGATGTATTTTTATCAGGCGGAGAAGAAGTTTTAGATGATAATAAAATACTGCAGGAATTTAGTTGGATGGGGAAGTGGGCAACAATTAAGTTATATAACTTGATTCTCCCAATAGAACAAGGTGGTTAAGGCTTACCCAGTTTGAAGGGATTCTTTAGAACTAGTTAAGGCTGGCATAAGTAATTGAAGTACAAGGTTATTGGTCAAAGAAGAAAAAGGAATAATGATGAAGGGAGGTGAGAATTAAAATAAATAAGGAGAGAGTAGTATTTTGGATGCAAGTCCTTAAGGAGAACACCGGCAACCATACAAAATATTATACCAGTAAGATAGCAGAAAGTATTCTAAAAATTAAGCAAACATGGTAATGGAGAAAGGAGATTTTACCAAAAGGGATGAATGCAAGCAGTGGTAGAAAATAGGGAAGAAGAGGCAGAGATTTGCTACAAAAATTAGCAAAGGAACCAAGGTATTAAGAGCAAAGAAGCAGAGAGGGAAAGCTAATGGAGTGGGATGAGGCCAAACAGAAAGTTTGCAGTGCAGGCTAAAGACTGCCTTCCTTACTAAGGATTGATAACAGTATAGAGAAAGAGGAAGGGACATCAGAGTGTTAAGTATAAGATTAGCTCTGGTTGAGTTTTTAGTTGTGTCTAGAGCAGAAGTAGCTTTAAAAATATGATAATTAATAGGGCATATAAAACATTGCATGACTGCTATAAGAATCAATCGTAAGAGGTTAGAGATTATTGGGAAGTGAGACTGCAAGGCACTCAATCCCACACAGTTTGATTTCTTCAAAGGGAGGTCATGCCTGTTAAATTTGGTTGACTCCTTTGAGACAGTCACCAAAGCCATGGATGAGGGGAAGATGGTGCATGCTGCCTACCTTAACCTGGCGAAAGCCTTTCAACACTATTCCGTACTCGGGTATAATAGATAAACTCTCTCAACTAGGCATCAATCTGTATGTTACCAGATGGGTAGCAAACTGGCTCGCTGATAGAACCCACCTAGTCAAAATAGGGGAAGCCATCTCAAGCAGTAGACCTATAAAGATCGGTGTACCCCAGGGATCGGTCTTGGGGCCTCTGTTGTTTGGGATATACTTTTCTGAGGTGCAGGCCAAAACCAGTGGGCTATGGCTCACTAAGTTTGCAGATGACTGCAAGCTGGTCACTGTCATCAATTCCCTTAGGTCTGTGGACATCCTCCAAGAGGGTCTCACCCAAACAAATGACTGCCTCCAGGAATATGGTCTCAAACTGAATGCCAAAAAAATGCATCATAATCATCCCCTTTGGGGAGAGTGATGTCCCCACAAATGATCACATTAATAACAAGGTTCTAAGCACACAATCAGTTGTAAGGGACTTGGGCACCCAGGTTGATAGCAAACTGACTTTTGACCACCATATTGCCTCCATTGTACAGAAAGCTTTCTCCACATTAAGCAGAATAACTCATTAACCCTTTTTAAGCTCAACCAGGATAACTGGATGGGGAACAGAAAAGACATGTCCCTGCTGGACAGGGGTATCGGGTGCTGATTTGTCGGAACATGGGCTAAATTTTGGCTCGGCTTGTAAAGGCCTCAGGGCCAATAGCCTAGTAACTTCCTATGATCCTATGAAATACAAAGGGACAATGAGAGGACATCTGTATGACTACTAAGTATGTATCAAAATATAGAATGTTTAGGAGTTTTGCATGAAAGTATTGCATAGATATTTTTATACCCAAGGGGACGTAGCAAATGCTGGAGATGCACTGGGAAGGAAGTAATTGAGAACCTGTTTTTTGGGAATGTAATGACTGGGAAGACTTTAAAAATTCCCTACAGACTGCTTTGTCTGAAATGTTTGCGGAGCAAATATTTGTAACTAAGGAAATGTTTCATTTGAAATAAGCTGTAGCATCTGAATTGCCCTAAACATAGTTAAGGCTTTACTAAGTTTAATGCTATTGTCTGCCAAAAAAAAGCAATTAGTAGAAAATGGAAATTTAACTCTAAACCAGGCATAAATGAAATATTAAGTATTTCAAAGGAGATAAAAATGGAACTGGAAGCTTTAGTAATGGGAAACAGCAAATTAAATAGAATAACTGAGTAATTGATGTAATGCTAGAGTAAATTAAAATCCTTAAAAGGTAAACGTGTATACTGCATGAAAATATCAATGGAAATGTTATTTTTTTTCTTTTCTATTACTGTGTGTATGTGTCATCTTTTAAAAATGTCACGTTAAAAAAACAAAAGGCAATCACTGATATTATATTAGCAGATTTGATTATAAAGTTTTATATGTCACTGTATGTCATCAAGAAGAAGCACTTTGAACATTTCTTGTCAGTTCTGTAGAATGAATACCCTCTTGTAAGCTGGCGGACAAGCACTACAAAGATTGACAAACTGATGGTGAAGGACAGGTAAAATGTATAAGGTGAGGTTGGCAGATGCCAAAGATGTTGTCAGTTATAGTGGACATCTGAACAAATACAGAAATGAGAGTCTATCATTGGGACACTCCTGACTGGCCGGATATTAAAATGGAAGATCTTTGTCTGAAATCTGCTTGCACATATGTAGTTAGCTCCAAGGATTACATGCTAGAGGAAGAATTTATAAAGAGTTTGAACAAGTATGTGATCAACACCAAATCAAGGAAAATAAAAACAGTCACATCGTCTATGACAATGACACCATCATGAAGAAGAGCTTAAAAAGGGTTAATGAGGTATTCTGCTTAATGTAGAGAGGGAGTCTATTCATCATGATAATGATGATGATGATGATAGTGACCATCTCAATGATGCTGACGTTTCGATTGACCTGGTAGCAGAACTGCAAGATAATTTGAACAGAAATGGGAGAGGAAGACATCCCACAGACTGTAGTGTTTTATCCATACTTTGCAGTTGTTTGTAGGAAACGATCTTGCGACAGTAATTTCAGCTCTTTCCAAGGTATCTCATATAATCTCCCTGCTCCACACAAGTACCTCCTTCAAGAACGAGAGGGAAATTTAAACAAATTGGAATTCTGGCCACTGTAGTCACTTGATGGATTTTAACAATAGGACAGCTTTGTGCTTTGTCCATCTGTGACTACCACAAGTTGTGCAACATTCTTAGCAGTCACAAAGAGAGTATATTTACAGTGAAACAACAGAGTCAATTTATTAAACATGTTGATATGATGGTACCATTTCAGAGAAGCCACAGATCTCACATAGGGTGAAAAATGTTTGGCAATAAGTGCTGTGGACCCAATATCCACTCTATCAATCATCGCGTAGAAAAACAGCAGGAAAAAGTTTTTTGCTTTGAAAGTTTGATATAATGCTTTCAAGAGTCTCCACAAATGATTTCAAGGGATCATTATGAATGTAAGGCTGCCTGAACAGCAGAGTGATGGAGTGCACCTACTTTTGTCTGACACTTTGTGTCTGAAGCTGTTGTGCTGGATCCTTCACTAGGCTTCTTGTGGCTGTCACATGATGCTGTAACTACTGAAAAGCTAAAGGAGGAGGTGGCTTCATCTATGAAGAGTCAGCATTCCTTGTTAAAAAACAAGAAAAAAAAGTTTCTAAATGTGATCTTACACCAACATATTTCAGTTTTATTAAATTGTTTTTAAAGTGCAGGGTTTAATTGTAACACAATAATTTGTGCACATCTCTGTGCACACCAGATATTATTCTCCAGGAAGCAGTAAGGCAGAGTCCATGGTTCTGGCAGTAAACAGTCTGTCAGTGGATAAGCAAGACCTTATGTAAATGAATGGTGGTGACTCTGCTTCATTTTCATCATAGCACAAAAAAAAAGAAGAAAATGTCTCATTGTAGTCATAAAGCTTTGTTTGTTTTTGGCCAAAAACAAAATGAGAGTCTTCCTTCACTGTTCAAAATAGCAGTAAGAGCACTAAATGTGCCAGCATCAAGTGAACCTACTCATGAAAGTATTTGGTAATGGGGTTTGAATATGCATGCCCATCTCTTGCAACTAAGGACAGTGTAACTTATTTATTTATTAAATGTAAATTTAACAATTTCTAGGTAGTCATAAAACATCTGAAGTCAATAGAACATGTAGTGATAGACAAAGCATACTATAATATAATATAATATAATATAATATAATATAATATAATATAATATAATATAATATAATATATAATATAGGCTATAAAAATTGTGTGCCAAAGTAGTTTGCATGTGTTATTGTTTTAGTGAAAGAAATCTTATTACTGATAAATGATTTCCTAGTGTACATAATGCAAGAGTATGTGAGAAACAGACTTGTTAGAATCATCACACCCAATATATTTTATTAATCTGTAGAAAATAATTTTTACTGATTATCGTGTCTGTGCTGTGACTTGACTTGATAATTGGCAAATACATGACTTCATGACTTAATCTGATTCTTTGCCTTCTTAGACTTGACTTGAGACCTAAAGGTAAAGACATGAAGCTTATGTGTGTGGGTTGGCATAATAGTTAAGTTAGGTAAAGTGTTTACCTCACAGACAGAATGTACAGAGTTTGTCTTACCTTTGAAGGAAACTTGGCTAGGTTTAAAATGACCTGCAAGGGTAGATACCGTAGTACCTATCTATGATCCTATGAACCTATATGTGTGGCTTACTTCCACCTTTGCTATGTGTAGTTCATAAAAGTGTGTGACGTACCATTTCTGTTGTCCATATGTATTTATGTACTCCCACCTCTGTGAGCAATTCAAAAAATTGTTTGAAGCTTCAATCACATTGTGTAAGAATGTTCATGAATCACACATATTATATAACATGTATAAATACAGCTCAGCTCTCCCTGGTAACACAGTCATATGCAAGTTTTATTAATTTTCCTAAAGGTATATCATTGAGCACTTTTGAACATTGTAAAAAGGTGATTCCATAATGTCAAATACACTAAACACTTGTGTAGACCTTCTTAAGAAGGCTGCTTTCAGCAGATAGTGTTTCTAATGAAGTGGAGTATGAAAATGCACTAAGTTCAAAGGTGGTCAATGAGTGGAAGGTTGTCTTATCCAAAGGTACAGCAATGTTAGAGTTGGTTATATTACTAAAAGAGTTATAGACAACCATTCCACCTACATAGAGGGGTGGGCTGAAAATATGGTGTAGGAGGAGTTCCACCACCTTCCACCCCATAAAAAGATAGATTTAAAGTTCTGCCTGGGTTTGTTCTTATGCAAACTTCAGAAATCCCTTTCACATGATTCTGTCAGGAAATCAAAGTATGCTGATATTGAAGAGGTTACTAACTACAGTGGGTAGATATAAGTAGGAGATTATGATCTGTGGACTGACTTTAGGAAGCAGGTACCAGTACAAAGCAGTCAGGATGGAGCAGAGGAAATATAGGGTTTAAAACATTTTTAAGCAGACAGGCTGCGGGATACTTTTTTTCTGGACTAGGAATGAAGACATGTCCCACACATGTATAGGTAGTGAGTCCCAGGCAATATGTCTGTATATGAAAAAAGCCACATGTATAAAAGACATTTTTTGTCTGGACCTTGTAAAGGAAACTTGAGAGGAAAACCCAGACAAAAAGTGATTCCAAACCACACACACACACACACACACACACACACACACACACACACACACACACACACACACACACACACACACACACACCTAATGGCAGTTCTGAGATTCAGCAATTGACTTACTTGCATGTTTTTAGGATATGGGAAGAAATTAGAGATCCTTGATGAGGCAGCAGTGCTAACCCCTGTACCACTTTTTCATCTAACCCATCAACAAATAGTAAACAAATAAATGATAAATGCAAATGGATGTCTTATCTGCAAAAGAAACTACTTTCATTTGTCTTGATCCATATCATACCTCATAACTTGCTGACATTTAAAATTTTGACAAAGATTCTTGAAAAGTAGGTACATTTGGCCAAAAGTCTAGACACTTAATTAACGTAAGATTTGTATACAGACAGTGTAACTCTTCTCACTTCCACTAGGATTGTGGGATATAATGTTCACAGAAACACAAGTTAACAAACAATGCCTCAAAATGATTTGCAATAGCCAAGCAGGACACTGGAAAGGGGCAATCAGTATACTGTAAATGAGCCACTAACAGCAAAATACTGTGTCTAACATGGTTGCCCACCATGAATTTTTTTGTAAAAGAACTTCAACTGTATTGAGCAGTGTATTCCACACACCCTAAAATGTGCACATTATCCACTGGTATATTAATAAAGTGCACCTAGAACATAAATCAACTAGCTATGGCAATATGAATCTAAATGATCAACCAAAAAAGAGCCATATCTTACTTGGAAAATGTTTTAAATGCATATTGCTTGAAATCAGATTGTAACATGTCTTCTCTAACTACTCGTAGGGCATTCTGTAGCGGCATATTGATGTTGTGTATTGCAACACTGCAGGAGAACCATAGCTAGGGTTGAAAAAAGGCAACTGTCCATGGTGCAGGTTGTTAGTGGACATGATCTCTGATAGGCCGACCCAAATGGCAATGCAGAAGTGGACTATCAATTATTCATTACAGGCTTTCATTGAGGATTACAATGTGGCATCTTATTCATTTATTTAGACAGCAGCAGTTGTATGGATGTTTAAATAAATAAAAAGAATGTTGGTGAGGAACAAAAAGAGCTGCTTGCTCTTAAACTTTGGACAGGAGCATATTTGTTTTTAATTTGCCACGCAGCTTTAATATGAAGGGGTACCAGTCTAGGGGGTAGACTGCCCAGGGTGCCAATTTACTGAGCTGCTGCTCTGCACTGGAGTAATGCATAATGGTAATGCTTTATTTTCAAAGTAAAATTTAAAAAATGTACTACTCACCTAGTTTTACTGTTTGTAAACAGCCACAGCTATCAACAAATGATATTAGGAAACTGCCTGTCCGGACAACGTGATTGAGTTTGGTTAGTTCATGTGTTGTATTAAAAAAGGGAGAGCGAGAACAGAAAAATAAAATGATAAAAACTCTTATCTCAGACTTATTCTGTCTTGACTCAGTTTTGTACATTGGTGCTTCTCAGACAGACAGTTCCTGTGGCTTTTATAGCTCACCTCTTGAGTACCTCCAATCACTTGCTGTGATGATTCATTTCCTGGAGCCATAGAAAAATAAAAGTACAATGTAAGCACATTAAAAGTACAAACATTTACATTTTTTTAAATTAAAATATAAACTAAAACATCTACTTTTAATACATTTCACAGAATGCATTTTTCAATTGCTGGCTGCTATTTAAAAAGTCATGCAAATTGTGGGCAAGTCGTAAATCTGTGAAAGGAGCTTTATTTGGGTTGCAAATCAGAAAGTGCTGTGGGAATCAGTACAACTGAGAGTTATGATCCATATTACTGTAGGTGGTATTGGTTAAGAATAATACATCAGTAAAGGCAATTAATCCTTCTATTAAACCACAGTGTTTATCACACAGAAGCCTGTGTCTCCTTATATATGTGTTTGTGGTTTGTTGGAGACTGTAGGCTTAAGTAGGACAAATAAAGGAGGAAAAAAGGCCAAATGGATAGCATTTGGCCCTAAAAGTAGGGTTCACATATTTAGAAGGGGGGATAATAGACATTTTCCCAAACTCCAAAAAAATCATTGCATAATAGAGATTTTAGAAATATGTTTATAAAGAGAAAAATGTAACTGCAGTTTTTGTGGGAGTTTATATGCCATTATACAGTTATTACTGAATAATAATAAATGTTATTCTACAGGTATATGTTCATAGGTAAGTACCAGGCTGGCTATGTTTTTCAGAGTGATAATTTTGAATTTTGTGCATTAAAATGAATGACCTTATTTAACTTTAATGCTGGCCATATTTAACATTTGTCTTCATTTGTATTTGTTTGCTGCCTGTGGTTTCATTTGTAATGTGTCCTTCTTAGTTTGCTGTATTGCATGGTTGCAGTCTACAGTTATAGTCCTGCACTCTCAATGCATAATGCATAATTTAGTCAGGAGCAGAAACTGCTGTTAAAAAAAGGGATAAGTAGTAGGGCATATAAAATATTGAATAATAACTATAAAAATCAATCAGAGGAGGTTAGAAAGGATTGGGAAGAAATATTGGTTAAGCAATTCACAAAGAAATAATGGGAGGATATGTGTATAGGTTCATAGGTTGGTACTATGCTGTTGGCCCTAGGGTCTATACAAGCCTAGCCATAGCAATTCCCAGGATATTTCTTCCCACAATATTTACTTCCATGGACCCCTGTCTAGCAGGGTGACTGACGTGATCGCCAGGGTGAATTTCCTATCTCCCATCAAATCGTCAAGGTTCCTTTTGAAGAGGGCCAAGGAGGCACTCTGCTTGACATGTATGGACAGTCTATTCCAGAGTATGGGGGGTCTCTTGGTCAGGAACCTATCCCTCCAGCATGTTTTGTTCATTGTGATGACAAGGTTTAGATCCCTGGAGCATGTGGCTCTGAGGGATTGAGATTTCTTTAAGTGGAGCATGTCCAACAGCTCAGGGTCTGACATGGCCTTGTATGTTAAGCAGAGATCACCTCTGAGTAGATGATATGCCACATAGTATAGCTGGAGTTTTTTAGACAGTCAGCATAGGGCATCTGCTTTAGGCCTGTGATTCTTTTAGTGAGGTATTTCTGCGGCCTTTCCAGCTGTTGCAAATGTCTTGTGAGGTACATACCAAATGGGGCGTTGTACTCTATAATGGCTCTAATGAGGGATGAGTACAGTGGGACAATGATTTCCTTTTTTCTTGATGAAAAGCCCTTAGTGATGAGGTGTGCCACATAGAAGGCTTTCCTGACTGTTCTGGCGATGTGGTTATCGAAGGTGAGACCACTGTCCACCTGTGTCCCTAAGTCTCTCATCACACTTTTGGTGTTTAGTATACTGCCACCTATGTGGTAATTCATGGGTACATTTTTTCCCAAAGGGGATAACTATACATTTCTTGGCATTAAGCTTGAGCCCATGGCTCTGACAACAAGCATCTGTTTCTGTAAGGCCCTTTTGTAGAATATCCATATCTCAAATATGCAACAAAGTCTAGAAAATTTAGGATCTTTCCTTGGAAGTGTTTGCATAGGTATTTCTATACCCCAAGCTGAGTCCATTGAATTTTTCTTCAGGTAGATTGCAAATGTTGGAGGTGTGATGAGAAGGAAATAGATAATTGGGAACACATTTCTGGGAGTATAATGTGGTGGCAGACATTAAAATTTCCCTGCAGACTACTCTGTCAGAAATACTGGGTGAGAAAATTGGTGTAAATAAGAAAATGAATTCTAAGCTGTGATACAGAATCAGAATTGCCAAGACATAGTAAGTCCTTTGCAAATTTAAATCTGGTGGCTACCAAAAAAGCAGTTACTAGAAAATGTAAATCAACGTCTAAACCAACTGTAGCAGAAGTAGTGAATATAGTAGCAGAGATATAAGAACTGGAATTGGGATCTTTAGAAATGGGTTGGAGCAAATTACATAGGAAAAATGGGAACTGTGGGAACAGTACATGCAGAATAATGTTTTGGAGGAGGAATGAAGTTTAAGGGAAGGCAGGAATTGAATAAGCTATGTCATTTTTTACTGTCTAGACTGTATAGATTGTAAGTGATGCATAATATTTGCAACTGAAAATATGTCAATATCGTTTGTTTTCATTTATATAAATGTATGATTGTCCATGTTATAAGTGATAATTCAATAAAGATGTTTTTTGTTTAAAAAAATACGTAATTTAGTCAAAACAGAGAAAACCTTACAGTAGGAGTTGCACGTCATAGGTGCTAGAACTGTTTAGTAATGACTAATTAGATCTGTTTCCCTTGCAGAGGCCTGCCCCAATCTGTTCAGTAACTATGTCAAGGAGTACAATAATGTAACACTTCACAAGTTCCAGTGCTTTCCTTGGGATGCACCATTCCCACGTCGGCGAGCAACTGTCTACAGATTGTTGCAGGAGATGATCCGAAGACTTGGCAACAATATCAATATAGCCTACCAAACAGGTGTGTTTACGAGGTGTGCCTGCATTCCTGGTCAAGTCTGCAGTATAATTTCAAATAAAAATGTTGAATGTGCTGTATACATGGATATGGAAAAAATCAGAAGTGGGGGAAACTTGAAAAATGAAATTTGTGGGGCAAATCAACAATTTGATTTGTTAAAATGACAGTTTATTTGTTTAGTAACTAATGTACACATGCTCTTACATAGACACAAACACACACAGGCACAAACACTCATGCACATATGAGAGTGCAAGTGCATGTACACATACACATTGCTTGACTGCTATGTGAGTAAAACAATATTTTTTCATATTTTCATCTTTTTGACAAATACTTTCCAAACGGCGAAGTCCAGAACGCTACCACTCGCCAATGACCCACGAATAAAAGATGTATTCTACAAAACCACTGGCAACAGAAACAGATAAATAGATCATAAAATCTGTTTTATTCCATAAAGTTAAGTGCTTTCACTCACTAAACCATGAGCTTCCTCAGAACATTCAAATTGTAATTCCCATTAGTTTAAAAACATCTGTTTGGTGCCAAAATTACGTTCAAATTCTTGAGGCTGTATACTACTATGAATAACTAACATTTCAAATAAACCTATCATTACTAAAAAGCTGCTTTAACAACATAAAAAAGCTATACCTATAAAAAATAATATTAAAATATTAACAACAATTAATACTGTAAATATATAATAAAATTGTTTACAACTTTCATCAATTCATAATCTCTAGTGATGATTTAACTGATATATAATCATTTAATCCTGGTGGTGTCGTGGCATCCGTCAGTATCTGCCAACATGTCTCTTTATATGCCAAAATATACTTAATATTTCCACCCCTTGGATTACTTGCTACAACTTCTAATATAGCAAACTTGAAATGATGATTATCTCCTTTGTTAATAATATGTTTAGCCAAAGCATTTTTATGGTCTTTCGTCCTTATACTGTATAGGTAAGAATAAATTATTTTCCTGAAGTTTTGCTCTGTTTTACCTATATAAAAGGAAGGACAGACCATGCATTTGGCTAAATAAACTAACATTTTTGTACTACAACTACCCCGTTTAAAAAATAATTTCGTCCTATTATAATTTTTAAAAATAATCTCTGTTTCTTCATTAATCAGACTGCATTGGTGGCATGTGCCACATTTATTTGTATGTGTAGAATTTACTGTCTTCCTTCTTTTATAACCTGTCTCTAACATCCTTTTCAAATTTTGACCCATCTTATAAACAAAGGTCGGTCTAGGACCTACTAACTCTGACATTTCATCATTAGTTAACAATATATGCCAATATTTACTCATAATATCTTTAATCTGATTGCTAAACGGACCATATTCTATAATACAAGCTCTACTAAATGGCTTAATGTTAGTACTTCTGTTCTTATCATTACCACTATCTGGAATAATGTTATATTTCATTCCTAGTAATGGCACATATTTCTTTCCCCATTGATCTATCACATATGAGCTCACTTTCTTCATCATGTCGTTGTTATATCCTCTTTCACTAAATAATGAAGTTATGTATTGCACTTCGTCTAACATATCAGGGTAACTTGAGGTCATCCTGACTGCCCTGATACATTGTCCCTTATAGATGTTTCTCTTGGACTTCATTGGATGATTACTGTCATAATCAATGTACGAGTTGGTAAAGGTCTCTTTTCTTTGTATATTGGACTTGAAAATGTTATCCTTTCTTGTGACCAAAGTATCCAAATAAGCCACCCCTGTTTTACTACTCGTTGAAGTGAACTTCAAAAAGTCACTACTTTGGTTCAAATATTCCAAAAAGTTATTGAAAGTACACTGATCACCCTCCCATATAATGTATATGTCATCCAGAAATCATGAATAATATTTAATATTACCAAAAAATTCACTGTTAAATATGGTATTCTCCTCCCAGTCCAACATTACCATATTAGCATATATGGGGGCACATGCTGCCCCCATAGCTACGCCCTTGGTTTGTTTGAACATCTCACCTTCATAATATATAAAGTTGTTGTCCAATACTATGGACATAAGTTCAATAATCAACTTTATTTTGTCCCATTCCAAATTGCTATATTTGTAAATACTGTCAGTAAATGCCTCCATCCCCTGATTCTTGGGGATACACATAAATAGATCTATTACTTCTATGGAGGCAAACAATAATTCATTATCAGCTATGTGAATGGGATATCTCATTAAGAATTCCCAGGAGTCCTTAACCATATGTTCCACTTTTCCATATATATGTTTTAACAAAGAGTCTATAGCCACTCCTAGTGGAAAAGTTTTGGATTTACTTCCTGATATTATTGGTCTAAATGGGGGGTTAGAAACATTTTTATGTACCTTAGGTATACCTACCATAATAGACATAACAGGGTACTCTACCTTAAAAAAATTATATAATTCTTCAGTTATCCTGTTGT
The DNA here is from genome assembly GCF_019279795.1 of Protopterus annectens. Lineage (NCBI taxonomy): Eukaryota > Metazoa > Chordata > Ceratodontiformes > Protopteridae > Protopterus > Protopterus annectens. The sequence goes on along the minus strand of NC_056736.1, from coordinate 366,200,506 downwards.
CTAATAAAAATTCCTCTATAAATAAATCTATCCTTCTATACGCAATATTTAACTCATTGATAGAAATGACCTCATAATTACCTGAACCATGCAGTATGTCATATATTTTTGTATTGTATTCCATGGCGTCGTAAATTACAACGCCTCCACCCTTGTCGGGTTTCATTACTCTAACACTGTTGTTTTCCCTTAACTCATCCAATACAGCAAATTCTTCTTTAGTTAGATTATACTTTATTTTTTTCTTTATAAACTTACTACTAGACTGATAAATCTCATGTGTAACCGATCTTTCATAACTAAGAACCTCTTTGTTCATAACTGGTATATAACAACTTTTCTTCTTTAACTTGTTCCTACTATCTGGTTTGTGTTCATTTTTATTTTTGAACATCAAAGCCAAATTAAGTTTCCTGACATACTTTTTGACTTCACAAATACAGTCCACTACTCTAAAATGTGTGACTGGTATGAATTTCATGCCTTTTGCCAGAAGGCTAAAATGAGCCTTATTCAGACTCATATTTGTGTAATTAAATATCTTGAAGTTGCTGTACTTACTTATTACACCTTCTTGTAGTATTTGTGAACCTTCCATGCCTAGCTCCACATACAGCAAATTCTTCTTTAGTTAGATTATACTTTATTTTTTTCTTTATAAACTTACTACTAGACTGATAAATCTCATGTGTAACCGATCTTTCATAACTAAGAACCTCTTTGTTCATAACTGGTATATAACAACTTTTCTTCTTTAACTTGTTCCTACTATCTGGTTTGTGTTCATTTTTATTTTTGAACATCAAAGCCAAATTAAGTTTCCTGACATACTTTTTAACTTCACTAATACAGTCCACTACTCTATAATGTGTGACTGGTATGAATTTCATGCCTTTTGCCAGAAGGCTAAAATGAGCCCTATTGTATCTCATATGCTGATGTACTATAAGTATTCTGGTAGTGTGTTCTCCAATTGTACACTTTCCCCAATTTATATTGTTCCATATCCCTAAGTATTTTTTTTAGTTTTCCTTTCAAAGGCTTTCTTACTCCTAAACTGAGCTGCCTCAAATTGCTTGTGATATAGTTTTTCCCATTTCATAAACATTAAATCATTTAAAGTAATTTCATTAATTTGTTCTATTTCATTCATAATATGACATAATTTACAATCATTGCGCTTGATAAGTAATTTCATATACTCTTTTCCAAACATATCAAACAAATTATTGAATTCCTGTTGTACCACATCTGTTAAATCAATTCCCATCGTGTGTTTTATGAAATCGTAAACCCATTGGTACAATATTTGAGTTGATACAATGAGACAAGTATGCATTATCCAACTTAATAGCGTTGATAATATTTAACTTTTTACCAAACGCGTAGATTAAATCTTTTAATGTCCCTCTAAAACTAAACTGCCTTTTACTAGGCGTTTCGTTACAATTGTCAAAAGCACAATCGTTGTCAAGAAAGTCTTTCAACATCTTTTTGACAAATGTCACAGATGTGTATAAACTGTGCAAGCACTACTGTATTAATGAAGGGAATTAAGTAATTAAATGAGGGTGAACAAAGAGTGACTACAATATTAAAAGTCTGGCTGTCAGTAAAGAGCAATCATAAAATGTGTGTATTTGAATGCCAGGCTTTGATTTGACAGGAAAGGATGATTACTAGAGACCTTAACCTCCAGGCTGTTGCAGTATTTCTGAACTGCAACAAGTGGAGGCCTGCAGACATTTTGGAGGAAAACTTAACTTTATATTCTTTGTCACCTTTTATGTCATAAAGTCTACTAGACAGTGAGACCATTTACTTTTTTCTAACCTAAGCTGTGTCTGCATAACATATGCTAAGTAACAATATGTCAAATCGAAGAAAGGTTTCATGCTGATTTCTGTACTTGAGCTCTGCAAAAGGTACTCACTGGCTGGATGTGCATACTTCTGTATATCTCATTTGGTACAAATGTACTAGTGCCTACATACAATGAGGGAAATCAGGGTATTTACTAAGGCAGATTATGTAATTGAATTATAACGTTTGCTTAATCCACTCATGGTTATATGTTGCTTAAAAAGCAAAACTCGTTGGTCAATATAGTTCTGCATTTAATTTATCATCATCATCATCATCATCATCTTCAGCTCCCCTTTTCTAATTTTCTACATGAGGTCAGGGTATCCTGCTTTCCTGCACATGTGCCTGAACTACCTTACTCTGTCCTCTTTCTATACAATTGGAGCTACTTGGGCTTCTTTTCTGATGTCATTTCTTTGTCTGTCCTACAGCGTGCATTCTACCATCTTTCTCAGGTACTTCATTTCCATCACCTCTAGTTTCCTCATCTGCTCTGCCTTTACTGCTCAGGTTTTTGTATCATACAGTAGTACTGGTTGCACCACTGTTTTATACACTGTACTTTTCAACTTCTTTGGCATACTTCTGTTACAAACAACCTCTGACACTCTGTGCCAGTAAGCGGCAGCCCTCTGATTCTAGCTTTGACCTCCTCATACAGACTTCCCTTCTCCTCAACCACCCCTCCCTGACACTTGAAGCTGTTAGCCTGTTTCATTATTTTCCCTCTGTATCAGTTCTCAGCTTCTTCTGATTCCCCTCATTTGGTTCCATTACAACTGTCTCATCTGTACTCAGTCTCATCCCACGTGCCTTCAGGTTTGCATTCTTTTCCTCTATTCTTTACTGAAGTTCTTGCCCTGAGTCTGGTTGTTGTGCTGCATCGTCTGCATACAGCAACTTTATTGATCTGTTCCCTCTGATCTTTCATCTGCCTTTGATGTCCTGAGGTCTGGTGAGCAGGTCAGTGATAGCATCCATTTTGAAGGGTGTCTGATGACTACCTTCTTTATCTTTCTGTCTTTGCCTTCCAACTTGTTATAATTTCTATAAGCCATCTGCTGAGTCACTATCCAGAAACTGGTAGAGTGCCTCTGATGTCTTGCTCTTTGCTATTGCAACTGCTGTCATATCCTCTTTGATAGCCAACCAGTATTCCTAGTTTGTGCTTTGTGTCTCCCACTTTGCCATGCACTCCTTTTTTGATGACTTCCTTGACTTCTGCATTCCACCACCAGCATTCTATATATATACATATATAGATATATATATATATATATATATATATATATATATAGGTTCATACTAGGCTATCTGCCCTAGGGTATTTATAAGCCTAGCCAGAATGTGTTTAGCTTTCGCCACCCATTTTAAATTTATTTTGCTATGCCCTTTTTCGAAGTTAGTATACTGTGCCTCTGTCTAACAGTGACACAGAAGTGATACCCGGGGTAAACCTATGATCTCCCATCCACTCATCAAGATTCCTCTCGAAGAGAGTCAATGAGGGACTCTGCCTAACCTGGACTGGGATTTTATTCCAGAGTGAAGGGAGCCTCTGGGTTATGAATCTGTCCCTCCAGCATGTCCTATTTATTTCAGTGCTGAGATTCAAGTCTCTCCAGCGCGTAGCTCGATGGGATTTGGATTTTCTGAGGTGCAGCATGTCCATTAATTCCGGGTTGGACATGGCTTTATACATCAGGCACAGATCGCCTCTGAACAGGCGGTATGCCACTGAGTAGAGCTGGAGTTTCTTTAACCGGACAGCATATGGCATCTGTTTGAGCCCTTTGATCCTCTTGGTGAGGTACTTTTGGGGTCTTTCCAGTTGCTGCAGTTGTCTGGTAAGGTACATCCCAAAAGGGCATTGTACTCAATTATGGGCCTGATGAGGGATGAGTAAAGAGGCACGATGACCTCCCCTGATCTAGATGTGAATCCCTTCATGATTAGGTGGGCTATATAAAATGTTTTTCTAACCACTTTGGCCACGTGGTTGTCAAATGAGAGATTGCTATCAACTTGGGTCCCCAGGTCCCTAATTACTTCTTCTGTACTTAATGGATTACCACCTATGTGGTAATTTGTGGGCACTTTGTTTTTGTCAAAGGGGATGACTATACACTTTTTGGCATTTAGCTTGAGGCCATGGCTCTGGCACCAGTTGTCTGTTTCTATGAGGCCCTTTTGGAGGGTGCTTGTGTCGGCTGGAGAGTCTATTATGGCGCCCAGTTTGCAGTCATCTGCGAACTTGGTCAGCCACAGTCCTTCTGTGTTGGCCTGTACCTCTGAGAAATATATACCGAACAAGAGAGGTCCCAGGACTGAGCCTTGTGGGACACCACTTGTAACTGGTTTGGAGTCTGACATGGCTCCAGCAATTCTAACCATGTGGGTTCTGTCATTGAGCCAGTTTGCAATCCATCTAGTGACATAGGGGTTTATATTTAAGCTGGTGAGCTTATCTATAATGCCCGAGTGGGGTATTGTATCGAAGGCTTTTGCGAGGTCCAGGTAGACTGTGTGGACCACCTTCCCCTCGTCAATGGCCTTGGTGACTGTTTCAAAGAAATCAACCAGGTTTAAGAGGCAGGACCTGCCCTTAACAAAGCCGAACTGGGTAGGATTCAGTGTCTGTAGGTCCCCAATATCTTTATTTATGAGGTCCATGATGATCCTTTCCAAAGCTTTGCAGACCAAGCTAGTCAGGCTTATGGGACGATAGTTTCCAGGATCCGTTGAGGCACCACCTTTATGGAGAGGGACCACTGTTGCTGTACGCCACTCTTTGGGCACATATCCTGTAGTAAGGCTGAGATTGAACAGTAGTTTTATCTTTGGGTTTAGCTCTTCTTGGAGTTCATGTAGGACGCAGCCTGGGACACCGTCTGGTCCCATTGATGCTGTGTTTTTTGCTTTGAAGAGGGCGGCTCTTACCTGAGCATCTGAGATGTCAGGGGAGCAGCACTCTGCTGGGATAGATATTTGCCCTTTTGGTGGGGAGTGGGGGGAGAAGTTTGTGCTGAACCTGTCAGCTAGGATGTTGGCAATGTCTGTGGGTTCAGTGTATTTTTTGTCATTTTGGACTAATTCTGAGCATATCTGGGAATTATCACCCAGGTTCCTAACATAACTAAAGAAAGCCTTGTGATTATCCTTAGTGTCCTGTGCAATTTTTCTCTCGAAGCTGGCCTTAGACAATTTTATGAGTGCCCGTAGTTTTTTGCTAATACTGATCAGTGATGCCTTCCCTTTTTGGGATTTTGCTCTATCATTTAGTAGCTTCCTCCTTCTATTGTATAGTTTGTTTATGGCTGGGGTCCACCAGACAGGACGTCTGCCTTTGGAGGATTGGGTCTTGGTTTTATTTGGGATCGCATGATCCATGCATTCCTGAAGGTGTTCATAGAATGCGTTTATAAAGGATTCTGCGGTCTGGGCCGTGGAGGCTTTGAAGGATTCCACCTCAGTTTTGAGGAATGTGAAATTTGCTTTAGAGAAGTTTTTCACTGTGGTTTTCTGAGCAGGGGGTGGGGTCGGGATGTGAATATCCAGTGAGATTAGTTTATGGTCTGATCTTACCAGTGAGGGATACACTTCTGGTCTGGAGCATAGAGTCCCCATGTTGGTGATGATCAGGTTCAGTATGTTTTCCCCTCTTGTGGGAGTGGTAACAAGTTGTTCCATAGCATTTGAGTTTATAAATTCTAGGAACCTTTGGGCTAGGGTGTTGGAGCTAGAGTAATGCTCCCAGTCTATGTTTGGGTAGTTGAAGTCGCCCAATATAATGGTGTTTGGAGAGACCTTCATATTTTCCAGTGTTCTCAGAAAGGCCGAGTGGGGTTCCTGGGTTTGGGAGGGTGGTCTGTAGCAGGCTATAAACTGGAAGGCAGTTTTACCCACTGTTAGTTGCACATGGATAGTCTCTGATGCTTCGTGCTTTCCCACCAACCTGGAGGTGTGGGAATCTTTGATGAATATCGATACTCCCCCTCCTTTTGTGGTTCGGTCCAAGTTTTGGGGCCGAAAAGCATGGTATGAGGTGTAACCTGGTAGTGCTGGGGTGCTCTCGGGAGCCCTGAACCAGTTTTCTGTTACTGCACAGATATCGATGTTCTCCATGCTAAGGAGAGTTTCGAGTGCATGCATCTTGAGGTTTAGACTTCTGGCGTTGAGTAGCATTACTCTTAGTTTCTTATCTCTTGTGATACCTATGGAGGTGGGTCTGTCTTTTGAGCCTTGCCTAAAGAAGGCACTATGGGGGTAGCAAGAGCCTTTGCCAATATCCGAAAGCCCAGGGGTGACAGGTGCAAGCCGTCCCTAGCAAAGCATTGTGGCTTGTCGAGCATATCATCCCAAGCTGACAGGCATTGGATCCCCTTTGAATGACACCAGTACTTAAGCCAATTGTTGAAATTGATCATCTTGTCTTCATATTGTGGCATCATTCTTGCTGAGGGTAAGATGCTACTCAAGGTCAGGGTCATACTGGCCTGGGCTACATGCTCAGAGAGCTCCTTTATGTCTCTTTTCATGTAGTCCAGGGAGGTATGTCTCAGGTCATTCACACCAGCATGGACAATGACTGAGTCATATTTGTACTTGCCTTGGTGTGACCTGAGTGCTTGTGTTATGTGGTGGATCCTAGCGGACAGGCTGCTCACCATGACCCTCCCCTTGTTCAGCCTGGTGAGCGGGACGTCAGTGTGCCTGACGATAGAGTCAGCTATTACAAGTGTATCAGGTGTGTTGTTTAGTCTTAAGGGCTGTGACTGTTTGGCACACTGGCTTTGTGAGATATGTGTTGCACGTGTTTTGTTTTGGGGTAGCTTGCTTGGGTGTCTGCTTTGGGTGTCTGCTTAGGCAGATCTTTATTTAGAGCCTCCGAGTATGTTTTTGTGTGATTATGTGTTTGGTTTGCTGTCATGGTAGGTCTATGTGAGACTGGAATTGTAGTGAGTGTGGTTTCCTTCTCCTCCTGACTGGTTATGCCAGTACTGAGCTGAGAGAGCTTAGCCTCCAGTTTGGCTATATGGTTGCATCTCTCACATGTGTTGGAATTTGTTGGGAGGAGGAGAGGGTTGTCTGTGTACATGAGGCAGTTGTAACATTGCCTCAAGATTCCCAGATTCAACAGCTGGACCGGAGAGGAGATTGACAACTGACCTTTGGACATGCTAGAATAATATTGGGAATTTTTTAATAATTGAAAACAAGGGCCAGTGGGGAGTGAGGGTGTAGTGCTTTTAATTTTTAGTGCTGACTTATATAATTGCTTTAGCGCGCAAGTGCCAGGTAACTTAAGTGCAATGTGTTACAGGTAACTTAAATGCAAAAACGACAAACAGTAACTTTCTTTCAAGTGAAACAAGGAAATAAGTACAGTAAGCAATGCAGATATCACTAGTGATCCACAGAAGCGCTGAGAAGCCGCGTATTAGATGGAATTAGCGTTCCAGGGAAATAACAAGCAACCAAACAACAAGCATATAAACAAAGCTAGATTCAGCAGGCCTGGATCTAGTCTATGCTACAGCAAACAAGGTGTACCAATATATATATATATATATATATATATATATATATATATATATATATATATATATATATATATCTAGATATGTATATATATATAAACCTTATTTCCATACCTGGCTCTGCCACATACCTGTCCTATAGTGCTCTCACACACTGCTTTGAGGCACTGTTATTCTTTTTCAGCTCCACCTATTTCCTCTACTTCCTGAGGTGCTGGAGCCCTGAGTAATTCTTTGAACTCTTGTGCTTTCTATCTAGTCAACTTCCTTGTCTTCAGCACAGTCTCTGTTGACCACTGAGCCTGCTCTGACCATTGTTTGCTGCTCATTGTAGCAACCAGTGGTTTATGCTGTTGGCTAAGTGTCTTACTGAAGATGACTTTGCAATCATTGATTTTACCCCAGTGCCCATTTCTTACTAGGAGGAAGTCTACCTGAGTTGCACTTTGGGCACTTTTGTATGTGACCTTGTGATTGTCTCTCTTGCTGAACCATGTGTTGGCCACCATCAAGCCACTTACCAGACAGAAGTCTAGAATGGCGTCTCTTTCTTTATTTCTTTTGCTCCACCCATATGGACCCAGGCAGTCCTCATATTCCATTCTGTCTGTTCCAGTATGTACATTCATGTCCCCCATTATCAAAACAACTAATGTTATCCGGTGTAATCTGTTAGGTCCTGCAGCTGCTCTCTGAATACACTGTTTTCTTCACTTTCACAATCCTGCTGTGAGATTTAGGCTGATATTATGAATGCAATTTTGATGACTTCCCTCACAGTCTTCTGAAGCCTCTCCTTTTCCACAATCCCTATACCGTTTCTAGCCTGTTCTTCTCCTGAGCAGTGGACTGTGGATCCCAAGCTAAGTGGCTTTGCTGCACCAACTTTCCAGTTTGTCTCTTGGATGCAAAGGATGTCCAGTTTCCTCCTTACCATCATGTCATTCACTTCCAAGCTACGTATTGTTGATAAACTTATATTAACAGTAGCAATCCTTAGTTCATTTTTGGCAGGTTTATTGGTTTATTTCCATCTTTCACTCTATAGAGCTATCTCCAATAATCCAAGCTGGGCAGCTAGATATTAGCCAGACAGTAGTTTATTGACCCAGGGCAGTTGGATATAGTAAGCATACACTAGCCAACAGGGGCACATAGATCCCTCCAATCATTAGCATGGGTCTCTGTTGTAGATTGGAGAAAGCTGGGTCCTCAGTCCACTTTTCACCAGTAAATACTCTAGAGCCAGGATGTATACCATCAAGTGGCTAGCTCTGACACAGTGCACAGTCCATGATACATATTCTCTCTTCTAGGGTATACTGCACAGCTGATGCCTAAAGCCGATGATCTACACCACTCTTCCCCTGGTACCATTTCGAGTCTGTGCTACTTGCTGCCCATAACTCCATTTTTGGATGAATTTGAGGTGGAAAGACTGTGAGGTGTGAGGAACCCCACAGTGACACAGGGAGAACATACAAAGTCTACACAGATCAGCAATAACTGCAGCTATATAACTGTTATCTAAAACCACTGAGCCTTAACACAGTGATATGCATATATGAATAGACATTGGTCATAATTATACAGCACTGAAATGCAATAACACAGTTGCATGCATGTATGAATAGTCCTTGGTGAGAATTATGCAACAATGCATCATTTTAAATCTGTATATTATGAGTGCAATACTGTACAAATCCTGTGATATGCATTCAAAGATTGGGGTTATGTTATCTCAGGGTTTTCTGATTACTCCAAGATACATTGGACTTGATGTTAGTATATCTAATACTGACACACTTGTCTTGGTGTCAGATATACTAACATAGAGACACTGGTCTCTGTGATAGTATATCTAAGAAGCAAGGGTGTGTAGTCACAATTCCCTGTGCCAGGGGGGTGTAAGAAAAGCTTTTTTATTGATATTTTTTTACATTTTGAATGTTTTAAGAAATATCGCTTTTTTGTGATCAGACTTATGGACATTGCCCACAAAAGAGTCACTTTTCTGTGAAGCAGCTGTATATCATATAAAGTAAAATAATACATTATTTTTCATTGACAACAATTCTAGGCTTCAACCTAAAATGGCACTGTAATTTATTTAAGTATATTTATTTAGTTATATGTTTTTGACCAGGGTAGAATAATTATCCAACTGGACCATTTTTGGGTTTGGTTGATGAGCACAGATTATAATTAAACAAAGTAATTATTTGGAGAGAAATCAGCCTGGTAATACAATGCATAGTTGATAAGGCAATCACACTGACAAGGTGAAGGCAAACAAATAATTACACGTAATATACAGGCAAAACAAGTTAAGCAAGGGTCCAGAAGTGTTGTGGATGCATATAAACTATAAAGGAAGCAGTAGCAGTTGACTGCAGAGAAAAGATATTTCATTTACTTATGTTGTTCTGTTTACAGCAGTAACCTGAAGAGTTTCAAAGGGTTTAGTTCCCTTAGGTGAGAGGGAAGTTGAAAGGATGGAAACTAATGAGGAAAGGGAAGTAGTTTAGAAGGATTAAAGTGAAAAGGGAAAGTAGAGAGCCATCAGTTTTGAGTGAGGGGAGGGAAATGATGAGAGGAGAGAAAAGTAGTAAGTGAAGTTGGGGGGTTCATGAGAGAAGGGAATGAAGCTAGTTGTCACTTAATTGGGGTGAGAGATATAATTAAGAGTAAGCTAATTAATTTGAACTTTGTAAACTTATGTCACACTTTTACTGCAGAAACATTTACGTTAAGTTTGTTTGAACAGGTATTTGTTTAATGTGAGGCAGAATTCCCCTTTCCAAACAGCCTCAGCCAATAAATACCTCCCACTTCTGCCCTATCGCTATCCTCTCTAGACTTGGGAAAATACTAATCTACAACTAACTATCCACTTACATCCAATAATAGCACCTCCTCAAATTTAAACAACATGGATTCTGGGCTGTCTAGGGCACAGTGACAGCACTATAGTCCCTTACAGATGAGATGATTGTTAACATGAATAAAGAAAACCTTTCAGGAGCTCTCTTCATTAACTTTACCAAAGTCTTTGATCTAATTAACCATTTCCTGCTCCTTTATGCCTTCCAAGAAATTGGGTTTAGCCCCGGCAATGTTACCTGGTTCCAACATTTCTTAACAAATAGGTATTTCAAAGTTAAATTAGGCCCATCCCTACCGCTGCCAACACCCCTTACCAGAGGAATGCCCCATGGATCCACACTGACACCTCTTATTTTTAGTCTTTATTAACAAGCTGCCTCTGATATTCCTACCCTTTCTGATACTCTTTATGCAGATGACATGGTAATTCTTCGATCCAGTCCATCACATTCATCTATTCAAACCCGATATCAGTCTGACCTTCACTCCCTTAATTCTTCAATAAATTACTCCTAAACCCCTCAAAAACAAAAAGTATAATATTTCAAGCCTCACAAAAGCTAAAAAAAGACTCCTAAAAATCTCAGCATCACAGATGTCAACTGTTACCCAATAGAAATAACCACATCTTTTAAATACTTACGTTTACGGCCAGACCAGTCCCTTAACTTCCAAAGCCACATTGAAAACACCAGGGAAAAGATCAGTTCTCTTTTATTCTGGTCCTGGAAAATATCTCCCTTTCTCTCCAGACCAGCAAAGGAGTCCTTCTTGCTCAGCTTGAATACGGGCTCCTCATCATAGCTACAGCCTCTAAAAAAACTAATCCACTCTACAGTCCATTGAAAACAAAATCTGCCAATTCATTTTTAATTCCTTCCCTCAGGAGCACTACTGCATCACCCTCTCCAAGACCAAATGGCTACCAGTCTCCTACAGAGTTGAGCTACTCATCATATCATACATATTCATCATACATTTTATGGCAGGCTGAATGCTACATTGTAATCATCAGCTAGAGTATATGATTGGTTGAGTTACTGATGTTTATTTGCTGCTTAGTTTGGTTGATATTTCTGTGAAACATTTCAAATGTTTTATATATATGTGTATTGTTTTTACTATGTGTATATGGTCTGATGAAGTGTTTTATTTAACGTAAACGTGCTCACCATGTTAATAAAATCTGGCATTTTTATTCTGTGCTGTTATTCGTTTTTACCTGAGAGGTTTGTTTAATGCTGGCTGTGTTTCAGTACCTGCATTCGTTTTTCTTTGAGTACTTATTTTCATTGACGGGCACTGTTCTTTTATGGTAGAGCTTGTTTTTTCTCCTTTTTTGGATACTTTTAGTATTTTGTCCTTCTGCCACAGTTTTGTGTGAATCAACTCTTTCTTGCTGGTAAGATTGCATTTTTACTATTAAAGGTCTAGGTTGTTTTCTCATAGCCAGGTTTGGAGCATACACATAATGTGCCCTTTCAATTAACAAGTCCTGTTGCGGAATGCCAATGCAGTTGCTTATTTGTGCCTTCATAAAATTAATACAGTCTGTTCCTTCCAGCTTCTTGGAAAAAACTCAGGCTTTCCCTATGTGCTCTGTCCTCTAATTCTGTTATTTTTTGAAACATCTCTTCTTGTGCAGTCTCATATTCAGTCAGACTTTTCTTCATTTCGACCACTGAGTTTTGCAGTTTTATCACCTTATCAGAATGTCTGTTTAAAGCTTATTCCATTGTTTCCAGCCTTTCATTGTTTGAGTTGATATACCCCATCATAGTTTTGTTTATTTTATTCAGGTCTCTGTGCAATTGCCTTATACTTTTCTCTAGGTTACTGGAAGTCATGTTTGGAGCTTGCACTACCCTTTGGTGAACAACTACAGTACTTTCCCAGTCAGTGTTTTTTCATCACCTTTTGAAGCTGATTTTCCTCCAGGTCCTCTCTATTTCCTTTTTCTTGGCATCCAGGGAGTGCATTTACTAGCCAGTTACTGAAATTTACACAGAAGTCTAGGTCCACTGGCTTCCTTTGCTAAGTTTCTGTTTTCACACTGAGAGAGCTAGAATTAAGCTGTTACTGAATGTGCAGCCATCTTGGAAGTCCAGTACAGGGGGAAGTCCTGGGGTAAATTTTCTGTTTCCCATCCATATAACCAAGTTGCACTTGAATGTGGACGGGGATGAACTTTGTTTTATGTGGATGGGGAATCTGTTCCAGAACAGCTGTATCCCCTGCAAGGTATAACTGTCCCTCCAAACCGTTCTGTTGATGTTGCAAAAGAGGTTTAAATCCCTAGTCCAAATATATGTGATGACATTTAACTTGCTGATGTGCAGGAAATTCATCAGTATTGGGTCATGGGATGTCTTGTATGCCAGACACAGGGCATCTCTTAGTAGTCGGTAGGATACCAAGTATAGTGACAAGTTTTTGAGTCAGTCCATGTAGGATATATTGTTTAGGCTTTGTATCCTTTTAGTAAGGTATCTCTGTGGGTGTTCCAGTTGTTGTATGTGTCTAGACAGAGACATGCCAAAGGGGATATTAGAGTTAATGGCTGGCCTAACAAAAGCTGAGTAAAGGGGGGCAATGACATCCCTGAATTAGACACAATCCCTTTGTTTATAAGCTATGCAATAGAGAAGAACTTTCTCACAACAATGGACACATGTTGATCAAAAGTTAGGTCACTGTCCACATAAATTCCCAAATCATGAATAAATGGGTCAACTCTTAGGTGTACATGGTATGTCTCTGGGATAGATTACTTCCCAAATGATACAATAATGTATTTTTTGGCATTTAGTTTCAGTCCATGATTTTGGCTCCAGTTATTTATTTGGGACAAACCTTCCTTCATTTGGGGATTCAGTGACTGCTCCTTGCTTGCAGTCATCTGTAAACTTAATCTGCCAGAGCCCTTTGGTATTGGCTTTTACTTCAGAAAAGTAGATATCAGACCAGAGATGTCCCAGGACAGAACACTGGGGGACTCCACTGGTGACTGGTCTCTATGTGGAGGTGACTTCTCCTACTTTGGTTTTTAGTGTCTTATCTGTGAGCCAGTTGCCAAATCCAGTGGGTGACATAGGGGTTTATTCCCAGTTTATTTAGCTTTTCTACTTTGCCTGAGTTGTGAATTGTATCAAAAGTTTTGGCCAGGTTGAGGTGTGTGGTGTGTACCATTTTGCCTTCATCCATTGTTTTATTGACCTTTTCAAAAAAAAATCCACAGTGTTGAGTAAGCACGACCTGGCCTTGATGAATCCTGACTGAGATGGGTCCAGTGTTTAGAGTTTCCCTATGTCCTGATTGATTCTTTCAGTGGCTTTGCATATGCGGCTGGTCAGGCTTATGGGGAATGACTGTAGCTGTTCTGCATTTGCTTGGTAGAAAACCTGTATGGATGCTGATACTGAACAGTGTTGTTAAGGGTGAGGCTAAGTTGTGCTTCTTGTTATTTAAGATATGTCCAGGGACATTGTCAGGACCCATCGATGCAGTCTTTTTAGCTTTTGATAGCACTTTTAGGCCTCATGTAATAGCTGGTGGTGAGTCAGTCTCAGATATATCTTGAGGGACAGACTGAGAGGAGAGAGGGGTAAAGTTAGAGCTAAATTTATTGGCCAGTAGGTTCATTATATCTTCAGCCTCAGTGTAGCTAACATTGTTCACAATCATACACTAAAAAACAAATGTACCAGAGCCACAAGAGAAAATGTTTCCAAACTATTTATTACTCAAGAAATTAACTTTCACAGTTGAAAACTGCTTCACCAGGCTTGTTAAAACAGGCACAGTGTAGCTAACATTGTTCACAATCATTTTAGCACATTGCTGTGCTGTTGAGATTACGAATGTAGCTAAAAATGCCTTGTGATGGTTTTTGGCTTGGGTAGATATTTTAGCTTTAAACTTGGATTTGGTGGATTTTGTTACACTCTTGAGTTGTTTCTTTATTTCAGTGACAAGGACTCTAACATAAATGAAGCATACTTCTCTCTCTCTCTCTCTCTCTCTCTCTCTCTCTCTCTGTCTGTCTCTCTTGTTGCATACTGAAACATGACAAATGTTTATTTTTCCAAGACAAAGCCTCTGTCAGTCAGCTAAAGCTTTTTTTTTGTATTTTTTGTCCTTGCTGCCTAATGCAAGCCAGTTATCTAATTGTCCAATTCATTCCACTTATAGTGAAAGTTGATCACGAAAGGCTATTATTCTGTCTCTGTTTATGGCCTGAATCCATCCCTAGTGGCTGGCATGCTTGCTTATGTAGACCTGTCTCAAACATGCACATGTGAGCTTCTGCACATTGCCTTTGAAGACTACTGTGTAATCTGATCTTAGCAGAGCCAAGCATATGTTTCTGCCCTATATGATGCATGCTGTGCTCTAAGCTTCACAGCAGGTGTTAGCATTGCAGCTGACTGGTCCGACCACTTTCTCATGTCCGCGGTTTCAGCGAAACCATGGTTAAGCCAAGTGATGAAGGCATGCATGGGGTAAAAAAGAGCAATCCTTACCAGACCATGTAAAGTCCAAGCTAGATCCATCTCCCATGGAAAAGCACAGTTTGGCTCCCCTGCAGCACAAGAAGAAGGTGGAAGAAAAGAAAAAAATCTGTCCAGACAGTCAGATTTCTTTCAGGTCCAGCCAGCGAGGTTTAGGTTAGGAACTGGCTTTCCAAAAATTGGTCCTTCCAGACACCACCAGGACCACTTACTAAGGATGAGAGCTATAGAAAGGCTATGGTATGGAAACAGGACAAGGATTTTATTTCAGGCTTTCCTGGTAGAAAGAAAAAAAAAAACCAATGGAGACTATCCTCGACCTGTCCGCTCCTGAACACATATCTCATTGTTCAAAATTCAAGATGCTGACCTACAGCAAACTCTTTCCCATGCTGGGCAAGCTGAAGCAAGAATTCCACTGGTGGCCCAGGCCTGTCAATTGAACAAAGGAAAGAAAATATACTAGCAGACATCTTAAGCAGAACTACCACGGATGCCCACGAATGGATGCTGCATCCTTTTCATTTGATGCACAAAGTGAACAACTGAAGATCAAAGAAAATAACCCATAATGCATCAAAATAGCTCCAGAGATCAAAAGGGTTAAAGACATTATCTTCTGGAAGAAGACATTCGAAACACAAAAAATGGACCCCCAAAACTCCAAAGATATTCATTTTGGAGAATCTCAAAATCCTGCAGAACATAAAAGGCAAACTTTGTCATGTTTGGAACATTATTTGTACCAAAATAACCCAGATTATCTCAAGGTTAAAGACATTATCTTGATTTCCATTGCAATATCAGCACATGGAAAACAATTCAGCCTCATGGAAAACTCTCCCTGTTTCTATAGGAAAAAAAGTGCTAAAGAAGAATGTAAAGCCAACCAGAAACCACCATTGCCTAGCTCACTTTGTTAAGAAAATTTGACACTCCCCATTTTGAACCAGCATCTTCCATCAGGAGTGAGTGTCCATGAGAACTAATCCACTTTTATGCCAAAGGTGGTCTCCAGGGGACTGCATACCTTGGATGTGCACAGACACCGCGCTACTACCTGGACAGAACCAAGAACAATAGAAAACTGACCAGCTTCTGTAGCATATATGCAGGAATGGGAGGAAAAAGCAATTCAAAAACAAACAATCTCAAATGGATAGGAAATTGCATTAGATTTTGAGACCTCACTCCCAGCACTACAGCAGCCACTACACAGCAGCTTGGAGGAGTGGCTACCAAAGGAGAGCAGGAGGCCGCGTCTTGAGGAGCTCCACATTTGCCAAGCATTATAATCTACCTTATACTTTATACCCGAGCAGGTTTTGCCACTGCTGTTTGTTGGGAAGGGAACTAACTTCCAATAAACTCTTAGTGCTCTTAGTGCCTCCTCTCCCCCAGTTTGGCTGGTATCTACCCCCATTGTTAGGACTGCAGATGCATGCTTGAAGGACATAGTACAGTTTTGTACCTACCATAAATGTAGATGTCTATATACATTTTTATTTTTTTCTCTACTGTTTTGGATCATTTGCATTTATCCAAATTCTAGCCTCCCAGAGGGCACACCTGGCATGGGGCAAGAAACACTGAGGAAAAAATGGCGCGGCTGATGCCTTTATACCCAGTTAACAGCAGCTATCAGAATTTGGATGAATCGATCCCGCCCGAAGGCCTGGCAGGAGCAGGACAACCCATTTGTTAGGACTGCAGATGCATACCTCTCGGACATCTACATTTATGGTAGGTACAAAACTGTACTTTTCCTTCCACCCAGAATGTGGAAACTGACATCAGATGCTCACTTCCATTCCTCACTATTTGGCTCTTCTGGCACATTAGCAGTTCAGTCAGGATTTAATTTGGATCAGGCACATAGGGTAGCCTCCCTCAGTTAGGCCACAGACCTATCCAAGTCCATCTGGCAAAATACATGTCTTGTTGGAAACCTTTATCCAGTACTCAGTACAGTAATACAATGGCTTTTTATTTGTTTGTTTGTTGATTAGGATAGCCAACCTGGGCAGAATCCATCTTAAACAGATGCCCAGGAAATTTTCAATTTATAAATTTGGTAAGATAATGAACATAATCAATCATGTGAATCATCTGTTCATCTGTGGATGCAGCCATGGCCTTTGCCATCCATTTATCTACGGATGTACCATGATCTGCATCATCCATCCATCCATCTGTGGAAGTAGGCATGATATGAGATGTTCATCCATCCATGGTCTATATCATCTGTCCACCTCTATGATTGGTAGTATAATCATCAATAGTTACTAGTGGTTCAGATGGTTATCCAACCTTATACTGGGTAGAGTGGTCACTCTTCCATCTAGAATGGGTGGTCTGGCCAGGTATTTATCTTGAAATCTGTTACTAATCATTTTCTTTCTTCATTGTCTGATTTTTTTGTACTTCAAGACTGAATTTAGTTTTACATTACATGGCAGCCATGTCTGGAGCGGTGTGAAAACTATATTCATAGATGTTTGCAATATTTTGTTTCACACTTTTAAAAGCAATAAAAATATATAAACTTTTCTTTAAGGATTTGAATTCTGTCTTGCAGTTTGTTAATGTTGCTTATCTGAGAATTCATATTGCTATTTTCTTTTGCATGTTTTAAAGCAACTTTTATGGGTCTTTGTACAAGCATGACTTCACTTTCTGATACATGTTTTAAAGCAACTTTTATGGGTCTTTGTACAAGCATGACTTCACTTTCTGATACCCACATTACTCTCTTCTGGGCCAGAGTGGAACTAAGGCCTCTTCTGGTATTTAATAATTATAAGTAAGGGGAACCATTTCTGAAGAGAATACCAGTCCATCACAGGATGGCTGTTGTAAAGAATTTTGGCCACTGATTCACATCTTTTTTTTTCAAGATAAGAAATTAAAAAAAGAAAACTAGCATCTTCAGCTGCATCCATTGAGAAGGCTTATTTGCAGTCTTCCATCCATTTAATGTTGAACTCTTTTGGTTGCTTTATATAAACGATGCTGAGAACCATCGAGAAGCTGGCCGAGATATCTTGGCTGTTCTCTCCAGTTCTTGGTGGTACCTTTGTTTTAGTATGTTAGATGAATGGACTGTTTCACACCCAGTCATCAGTTTCTCTAATGCAGTCTGCTGTTCAGAATTATTTGTACACTGCAATAATTATTTAAGTTACAAAACAAGAGTTTTTTCTATGTTGAATTTACTTCTAAGCATTTTTTCATTAATTTAAGAGTATCTCCTGGCACATTTTTGATGGACTTTTTTGGTTATTAGTAGGTGTTCAGAATGGTTGTCAGTTCCACTCTGTAACAATTAATGGTACTGGTGTTTTACTACACACACATACATACAACTTGAATTACCTTACAACATGAAATAACTTACCTGCATCTCCTCTAGCCTTGGTGGCCCTGCTCTTCACTGATTGTTTTTCTTTGCTAAGAACTCTGACTCGGGTGTAGCCCCGCTCTGTTCACCCTCACTATGCTCAGGCTCTCTCCGCTCCCCTACCCTAACCCATTCCCACCCATCCTGCTTACACTAGATTTATACTCTAACCTCTCTGTTAGGACTTCCCCCACCTCCAATCTTCCAATCACAGCGTCCTCTACTCAAATTACTAATACCTCCCCAAACAATATTATCCTATTAACACACTCCTACTCCAATCTCTGAGACCTCCCACTCTCAGCTATTTCAACTCCCTTATCTCTTACCCCCTCACCACCTCTCCAATCTCTACACTTAAAATTTCATCTCTCTCCTCCCCTATCTTACCCAACACCTTTCCTGATATCCTACTAAGCCACTCTCCTAGCAACTTCACATTCCTCTACACACATTCATAACATGCAGCTACAATTCCTTCTACTACCCATCTTGTTCATGCTCTCCTGGCTATGCTCATATCACTCTAACTTTCACAACCCTCCTATATCCCCCACTCTCCTCCACACAACATACACCTCAAACAAATGGTTCACCTTTCCTATTCCACCCTCTCTATATAATACTGCATTCATTGATTATCACAAATTTAAACTCTTCATTTTCACACACTCACCCTCCAAACAGAAATGTAAATTTATTACTTACCACCTCTTTTGCACTAAACCTGCTGTACTCCCTATCACTCTCCTACCAGATGGGGACATCCACCAAATCCTACCATCTCCACCTAATTAAACCGTCACCAACTCCCAACCTTCCCATCAAAACTCCCTTCCATCTACTTTATAAACATACAAAGTCATTACAGATTTACATGCTTGGATTACCAGCTACTCTCCCCACATGTTAGCCCTAACAGAAACATGGCTCAAACTCCATATTACAAACTCAGAAATCCTTCCCCCAGGCTATAACATATTCATGCAACACAGACTATCCAAAAATGGTGGAGGGGTAGCTATCTTGTACGCAGAACATCTTAGCCTTACCCCCCCCCCTCAGCCCCCCTCCCTGATTTCTCACCTGCAGAAGTCATCTTCCTCAACTGCCTCCTTAATCCACATAAGAAAATAACAATTCAATCCATCTATATCCCTCCTGGTAATAATACTCCAGTACTAGAATCTATCCTATCCTGGACGTCCCAGAATCTATTCTGCGAAAAAATACTACTCGGCAATGTCCACATCGTCTGGAACAAACTCTTCCCCCTCTCCCCTAGTCATAGTATTAACCTCTTTGGGTTCAGTCAACTAATCTCTACTCTCACCCATATCAAGAAAAACTCTAGCTCCATACTAGACTGGATCTTAACCTCTGATCCTAATCAGTACCAGAATCCCAGTACTCTACCTGACTCTTCAAGTGATCACCTCCCAGTCTCTATACAAAGGATACCACCTCATACCCCTAAAACCCATCTTAATAGAGACTGCCAAACCTTTCAAATTTCAATGAAGAATAGTTCAACCATCTACTGTCTCTCATAGACTGGTCCCACCTGTTCAACCTTCCCCTAAAACAAAGCTATTCTTGAATTTAACAACACTTTTCTAAACATCCTAAACTCCCTCACTCCAATAAGGAAAATTATGATCAAATCTAATCCCACACCCTAACTCTCCAAACATACCTGCTCCACCATGAAACTTAGAGACTCCACATGGAAACAATGGTCAAAGTCTAAATCTTCCTCTCTTTTCCTCAAGTTTAAAGAACTAAGAAACTTTACTAAAAAACTCATTGTCCAGGACAAGAAAAATTACTACCAAGAGGCTCAATCCACCCACACTTCTAACCCTAAAAAATTTGGCACTCCATAACTAATATTCTCCACCCAGGAAAATCTTCTACCCCCAACCCCTTCCCTGGTAAATCTCCTATCAAAATAGCCTCCCTAATAAATAACTTCTTCATAGACTCAATTCGCAAACTAACCCCTCCTGATACCAACCATTCTCAACCCCCCCACCCCTTCCACCACCAACCCCGACTCCACCTGTTCTCACAGTCTATATAAAATCCCTTCTGCTGAAGCTTAAGCCATGCTCTCTCTTTTGACAATCTACCCCCCCACCCAATTTCTCAGACATGCAGCCAGTACCATAGCTTATCCAGTATCCATCCTTATAAACTGCTCCATTAGAAAACCCTTAGTCCCAGACATCTGGAAATCCTTTTTATACAAACCCACTTCATAAAGGAGGTAACTCCACTGACCCAAGGAATGTCCGCCCTATAGCTATCCTCTCTCCTCTTTAAAAAATCCTAAAAAAATGAATCCACTTTCAGCTTCTCAATCACTTAGTCCAGGAAAATCTCTTCACCCCCTTCTCAACATGGATTTAGGGCCCCACCACAGCACATCCATTGCCATTCTTTCCTTTACACAGACCATAGCCAAAGCTAGAGATGACAACAAACTGGTGTCATGCCTATTCCTTGACATCTCCAAAGCATTTGACACTGTCTGTCACCCTAAGCTTCTTAACAAACTAACCAAACTCATCCTCTCTGCTTATACTACTAACTGGTTATCTAGCTATCTTACTAACTGACAGAAATCTGTTAGATGGCTGTCCTCCTGCTCTCCCTTCTTACCTATCAACACAGGTGTTCCCCAAGGATCCATCCTAGGCCCCCTTCTGTTCAATATTTTTACTAATAACCTTCACTCTGCTTGCTGCACATCTACTCTAATCCAATACACAGGCGACTCTACTCTTATCACCCTCTCCAACAACCCCACTGACCTTCACTCCCTGACACAAACCTCATTTAACGCTATTGAACACTGCCTAATCACTAACCAACTCATCCTTAACCCAAAAAAAAAAAAAAAACAAGCTACTCCTCTTCCTCCCAAAATCAATGGCCAGTCTTAGGACTTCCTTCTCTATCTCTTCCCTAGATAACACAATAATCCATGCAGACTCTCACACCAAACTGCTGGGGGTCACTATAGATGATCAACTGAAATTTGACATTCACATACAATAGTCCATAAAAAAGACCAACCAAAAACTCGGACTATTGTACAGAAACAAAAAATTCTTACGTATTACCTGTAGAACCACCCCTGCTCAAGCCTACCTCCTCCCTTGCCTTCTGTATGCCTCCCCTATTTTTCTCCACCTCCAAGCAAACCTTTTAACTAAACTCAATCAAACTTACAACCACATAGCCAGATTTGCCTGTAACCTTTCATATAAAGCCCACCATTACCTTGCCCTCAAACAACTCCAGTGGCTTGAATTCCCTCAACTTCTACTACTATCTCAGCTTCAAATGACTCCTTTTTTACTATATAAACCCCCTCCCTATCTACCCTCTTATTCCCTTACAAACCTTCTCGATCCCTCCACAGCATTAACCAAAACCTACTGGATACTTACAGACCCAATAAAACTATAGGCAAACTCCTTTACAAATGCTCAATGTCTCAAACTTGGAACAAGCTCCCTAATTATCTATGCTCTATTCACTCTCCCATTATTTTCAAAAGAGAACTACAGACTTACCTAGCCAACTCTCCATCATGTACTTGTCACCACCCCACCTAATTACAATCACACCCAACTTCTCTGGATCACAATTTTTATTGTTGTTCTCATATTCAGTTGTTAATTGTTGATTGTCCTTGTTGAATGACTTCATGATATTAGCTACTTTATCTCTTTTATGTCACTAATGGATATATTGTTTACCCTTAAGATATTTTGTACCACCTCTCTTAGATTCCAATGATTGTAGAATTTCTATAATTTTTGTAACTTGTTTTCTTTATCTGGAGCTTTTCTCCTCAGGTTTCCACTGAAAATGGGCCACCAGCCGAGTGGACCAACCCAGTTAACAAAAGATAAATAAATAAATAAATAAATAAATAAATAAATAAATAAATAATACAGTTTTAGCAAATCTTTTTTGCCCTGGAATGTAATTGCAACCTTGACCATGCCATGAGAAGTCAGAATCTCATAGCATAACATTGTGAGCAAAACATTTATTTATTTTTTTCAAATAGAATGTTTATAGTTTTTACATGTTAACAAGTAGTTTGTCACAGTCATTCACAGAAATAAAGGCCAGTAGTGATCTAGTTCAAAAATCAAACGTGTGAAATAACCCACATTTCTGGGTGGGTGTGTAAACAGGTTATGTATTTCTAGATATTAAAGACTTGGAAATTTATATTCGTCACAGGTTTCAAATTCAGGATCTTTCATTCAGTTTGGTCTGTTTAACCTGTACTAGTCATCAGTCTTAAATGTTTTCTGCATTTTGCATTTTCCTTCTCTCATTTGTATAATTTGTTAACATGGCCATTAGTGCGACACTTTGCACGGTACTTTTTCTTTAAACTAAAAATAATTTTGTTAATGCAAGTCCTTGTAATGGCTCAGTTCCTATTTTGTTAAGAGTGCCCTCACCCAGTTCGTATTGCACCTTCAAGGCATCCCTTTCAGTGGTTTCCATGGAGAATGTAATTTGCAATTCTTTGTCTCAGGTTAACTCTGATTTTAACATATTATTTTGTGGTCATTCTCATGATATGTACCATACACTAGCCTGAACTTCATTGCCTCAGTAAATGCTTTCAGAAGGTGGCAGATCCCCTCCAACCTCTGCAGCCCTGCTATATGCTAAGAAATAGATTCATCTTTCTCTGAGTATTTATGAAATCTAAAATATTCACTTATGACAATAGATGACTTTGGATAGGTGTCTTGGTAAGATCTACAATGTGCTTTAAAGGACTTGGAGCTAAGATTTCCTAGTATCACCAAACTGTGCAACAAGGTTTATTTTCTAGGGCTCTTTATGTAAAGTAAGATTGACATTTCTTTGTGCTGACAATATTGCTGTTGTGCATTAATATGGAACTCTATGCAACTGTGTGTGTTCTGGGATATGTAGAAGTGTGTGT